>NC_042998.1:3538119-3540619 GCF_006345805.1 Octopus sinensis | reverse complement strand
CACACACACAATATATATATATATATATATATATATATATATATATATATATAGGCGTAGAAGTGGCTGTGTGGTAAGTAACTTGCTTACGAACCACATGGTTCCGGATTCAGTCCCACTGCATGGCACCTTGGGCAAGTGTCTTCTACTATAGCCTCGGGCCGACCAAAGCCTTGTGAATGGATTTGATAGACAGAAACTAAAAGAAGCCCGTCGTATATATGTATATACTTATATATACATATATGTGTGTATATGTTTGTGTGTCTCTGTTTGTCCCCCAGCATCGCTTGACAACCGATGCTGGTGTGTTTACGTCCCCGTAAGTTAGCGGTTCGGCAAAAGAGACCGATAGAATAAGTACTAGGCTTACAAGGAATAAGTCCTGGGGTCGATTTGCTCGACTAAAGGCGGTGCTCCAGCATGGCCACAGTCAAATGACTGAAACAAGTAAAAGAGTAAAAGAGTATATTGGTGTTAAATTGACGGTATTATTAAATTAATATCGATTTTTCACCCTCATTTATAATTATATATATATATATATATATATATATGTACGTATGCACAAACAAACATACGTACACACACACACACACACACACACGTTTCTTTGGAAATATCCATTCATTAATGCAGCATTTTATCACCATAAATGCAAAAATATATCCATGAAGTGACCTCTACATTTGAATGACTGGTCTTTGTGAAGAGCGAAGATGATGCTTTGTCGAATCTTTGTCAATTTAATCAAGAAGAGTAGATTGAAAGATTGAAAATAAGTAATGGTAAGTACAAAACTCCTAACTGAAGAAGTTCTTTCCAATGAAAGCAAGATCAAAAGACTTCCTTACGTTGTCACCGAGTTGTAAATTACTTTAAATAGAAAAAATATAGTAGCTGTACCGTCTGAACAAATGAAGTTCTGTCTGTTCGTTGGATGACATTTTTGAAAATGATACGATCTAAAATGTTTATGTAGACAGCAGCTGCATTAGTCCAGATATGAAACCAACGTAGACGCAGGCGTGGTTATAGACGCTGGCGTGATTATAAGCGCAGGTGCAGGCGTGGCTGTGTGGTAAGAAGTTTTACTTCCCAACCACATGGTGCCGGTTTCAGTCCACTGTGTTGCCACTTGGTTTACTTTCCAACCACGTGGTGCCGTCCTCCAAAGCCTTGTGGGGGATTCGGAGGAGTTGACCAAAGCCTTGCGAGTGGATTCGGTAAACGGAAGCTGAAAGAAGCTCGTCGTGTGTGTGTGTGCGTGTGTGTATGTATGTCTATCTTTGTGTCCTGACAATCGCTTGACAAGTGGTGTTTGTTTTTTTTTTGTTTTTTTTGCGCCCTTTTCAAGCCTAGCCTGGCTCATGGGCCTGGTTTCCTGGTTTCTATGGCGTATGTGTTCCCCCCCCCCCCAGTTGGACGGGATGCCAGTCCATCGCAGCGTTACTCAAGAAACAGAAAGAAAGAGTGAGAGAAAGTTGGGGCGAAAGAGTACAACAGGGGTCGCCACCCCCACCCCCTGCCGGAGCCTCGTGGAGCTTTAGATGTTTTCGCTCAATAAACACACACAACGCCCGGTCTGGCAATCGAAGCCGCGATCCTCCGACCGCGAATCCGCTGCCCTAACTACTGGGCCATTGCGCTTCCACGTTGGTTTGTTTACGTCCTGTAATTTAGTAGTTTGGCAAAAGAATCTGATAGAATAAGTACCATGCCGAAACAATAAGGATAAGCATGGCTGCAGTTTAATGGCCGAAACAAGTAAAAGATAAAATAATCTTCTAACGCAAGAGCACTCGTGTTTGTAGCCTGTTGCAACTGTTTTGAGCTAAAGTGAAAACTCTGTTTTGAGATACAGTTATGAATATGTTACAGTTGTTATGGCTACCACAAAAAGATCGTCAGAGATTGCATGACGTAACGTTTGTCTAATATTCAAACGGTTTTATCTTCATTAGATGTTGGTGCATTTCCGCCATTGATTAACCTCCTGTGATTCCTGGTTGACCAGGCTAACAATGAATGGTGTTCAAGCTGTGAGCATCCCCTCATTTAGTCTGGCATTGCGTATCTAGGACCGCCTTATCTAATAGTTCCTTCCTTTTGTAAATAAATATAATTTAAATTACTGAAATGTATTGACTACTTATATTTTTTCATTCTAAATAAAACTTAATTATCAATAAAAAAAGAAAACACATTAACTTGGTATTTTAGAGCGTATTTTTCACAATTATTAACATATTATAGCACTGTCATTTATATAAACATACAGTTACATAAACAATACAGCAATAATCACAATAATGTACAATTAAAAAACAATACACAGCACTATCAATATAACAATAGAACACTATCAAATGTGCTATACAACACTAATAATAAGGCGGCGAGCTGGCAGAAACGTTAGCACGCCGGGCGAAATGCGTAGCCGTATTTCGTTTGCCGTTACGTTCCGAGTTCAAATTCCGTCGAGGTCGACTTTGCCTTT
>NC_042998.1:3503119-3533119 GCF_006345805.1 Octopus sinensis | reverse complement strand
GAAATATCTCAAAGAATTTCGCCCGGCGTGTTAACAATTCTGCTGGGTTTGCAAGAGTCATGGATTCTGTTCCTTCTTTCTGATAGAGCAAGTAAATACTCATCGTATATCTACTCTTTCGATCTGGGCCAAGCGCCAGCAAGACCACAAGCGTAGCTTTGTAGCTGAAGAGTTTACTTCCCAATCATGTGGTCTTTGTTTCAGTCCCTCTGCGTGGCCCCTTGAGTAAGTGTTTTTTATATACGCAGGCGTGGCAGTGTGGTAAGAAGCTTGCTTTCCAACCGCATAGTTCTGGGTTCAGTCCCACTACGTGGCACCTTGGGCAAGTGTCTACTATAGCCTCGGGCCGACCAAAGCCTCGTGAGTTGATTTGATGGACGGAAACTGAAAGAAGCCTGTCGTATTTAATTAAGGATATTAATGAGAACGAGCATGTTCGAGATTCTGTAGTACAGAGTAGAGCTCTAACTCCTACGTTTTGTAATTGCATCCGATAGACTTTGTTCCATTTAATAAGCATTTTGTATTCTTTTCATAACTTCTACAGTAGAGACCTGAAACATTGGTAATGGGGTAAGTATTAGCTTTCAGGGCTTAGCGTAAAATATCATCAAAGCCTGCTGCTTTCCAGGGTTACGACATCTTTAGGGGTTTTAAGATTTCGTCCAGATGAGTGGGTGCCAGTTGAGAAGATTATGAAAATTTTCAGCGCGTCTTTTCTTCCGGTTCCATTCCTTGATCATAAGTCGTGACAATGTTTTCGTTGATTTGTATCAACTTGGATCGTCTCCAGTAAAACCCCACGAGATAAGGTACATGGATTATTTCATATATATATATATATATATTATATATATATATATATACATACATACATATACATATATATATATATAATATATATATATATATATATATATATATATATATATATATATATATAATATATATATATATATATATATATATATATATATATATAGATATGAGCTTACATACATACGTGCGTATGTATGCTATTATTTAGTTTTATTTCTAGAGTTCTTGCCAATGTAGAAACATTTGGTTTCTAACCTAGATTCACGGTTCCTTCATTGGAATTTCAACATTATCAACAGGTTAGTTGTTCGTGTTCGTGTATATCTGCAAGTGTTTGGCCTCAGTATATGTGCAGATGTGTATGCTATGCTTTACGTACTCATACATCTATTTGCATGTCTGGACACGTGCAGATGTACTTACATGCTAGACATACGAAAAGTTTTATTTTTGCATTTGTATTGACGGTTCGTATCTGTAGTTTTCTTACCAGTTCCACAATTCTGAGTTCGAGAATCTTAATTTCTCAAGGTTGGTGATGACGCATTTGGTTACAGGTATAAATATACATACAAACTTGTAATCTGGCTGGAGTATCTGTAAATTCTTGAACAGTTCGTTCGGCTTAGGTGTTTATTAAATCGATGAGTTTTAGCTTTATGGTGACATCTGTATGTACGAAGATACGAACGTACCTATATATATATATGCTTCCGTGTATCAAACACTCAGTTCATTCCGGACCATCATCCTCTCTTTCCAGCAGGACAACTACCCAACAGTCCGATGGGATACCTTTCCTTCTACTCTAGTGAGCAATAAGCTTGTGTCTTTATGCTCAACTTCTTAGGTGGTCTATCGTACTGACTGGAATTTAGGAAGTCTTGGCGAAACGCCACCCTATTTACTGTCTGAGTGGCCTTCGTAATTATTTGATGGGCAAACCATCTTAGTCTCTTCCTTCTTATACCACGTTAATGGTGCATGACGTATGAAGAGCTTTTCCTGCGGAAGTATTTCTACGTCTGCCTTTTGATGATATTAGTATTCAAATCATAGACACTGCATTTCAAAATCTTCCAGCTCTTTTTGTTTATCCTAAGGTTTTAAGGTCCTCGTTTTCGATGTTTAGATTGTACAAAAAATAATAAGAGCGATGTACGGTCTAACTTTGTGGTGCTGGTTGCCAATCAAAAATAAATGAAGGCGCGTGGTTTAATGGTTAGGGCATTCAGAACAAAATTTGCAGGCCGTGAGTTCGATTCCCGGCGGCGTGTTATGCTTTTAAGCACGACGATTTATTTCACGTTGCTCCAGTCCACATTGCTGTCAAAAATGAGTTGCACATGTATTTCAAAGAGCCAGCTTTGTCACTTTCTATGTCACGCTTAATCTCCCGGAGAACAACGTTAAGGGGTAAGCATGTCTGTTTGAGTGCTTAGCCCCTTCGACGTTAATTTCCCGACCAGGCTGTTCCGTTGATTGGATTAACAGGAGCACCCGCCGTCTTAAACCAACGGAATACCTGTTGTTACAAATTAGGATTCTTTGTTTTTCGAATATTGTGGATGCTAGTGACAGCGTATAACTCTTTTACTCTGTAACTTGTTTCAGTCATGTGACTGTGGCCATACTGGAGCACCGCCTTTAGTCGAGCAAATCGACCCCAGGACTTATTCTTTGTAAGCCTAGTACTTATTCTTTCGGTTTCTTTTGCCGAACCGCTAAATTACGGGGGCGTAAACACACCAGCATCGGTTGTCAAGCGATGTTGCGGGGACACACAAACACACACACACACACACACATATATATATATATATATATATACATATATACGACGGGCTTGTTTCAATTTCCGTCTTCCAAATCCACTCACAAGGCTTTGGTCGGCCCGTGGCTTTGGTCGGCCCGAGGCTTTAGTAGAAGACACATGCCCAAGGTGCTACGCAGTGGGACTGAATCCGGAACCATGTGGTTCGTAAGCAAGCTACTTACCACACAACCACTCTTACGCCTACTTACCACACAGCCACTCCTATTCACATTTTCTGAAGAATTTTTTTTACTCTACTACCAAAAAACAAGCTCCACATGAAAAGCAAAACTGAAGAAACGACGGGTGAGTCTCACTTTTGTTTTAAATCTAGTAGGAATGCATCAGCCGCTATTTTCCAGCCTTCGATATCAACCAAGGAATGGCCCTAAGGAATATAATGACAGTCGTTCATGTAGACACGAAAATAGTGCGAATTAGGGACGTACTGTACCACAAAAACGAGTGGAACATGCCCACGGATGGTCTGCTGCTGTTCTTCAATCATTTTCCTGGAATTTGTCATGGGGAAAACAAAAAGACTGTTACTCCTTCAAGCCCCCTCTATACATATTACACACACAGATGATGCGACCCAAATATTCAAGATCTTTGGCAATGTAAAAATATCGACAAAATGTCTAGACGAATCGTGCAAAAAGGAAAAAAACAAAATAGGGCATGAAAATAAATGATGCAGAGTGCCAGATCCTGTCACCCAATAAATGAAAACATTGAATGGTTTTGGAATATGTTAGATTTGTTTCTAGGCTGCATCTACAAACACACACAAACACACACACACACACACCACACACACACACACACCACACACACACACACAGGTATGTATGTCTGCAACACATACACACGTGTAGGCGTACGTGTGTGTGTATATATTATATATATATATATATATATATATATATATATATATATATATATTATATATATATATATATATTTAAATAATGAGGGAGATAAATTGAATATTAATTTAATTAATATCATTTAAAACCAGTAGCCTAGCATACAAAAATCTGAAAAATCTGAGAAAATTCTAATACATGTATATATATATATAATACATATATACAACCCCACCATTTATTGATCTATATATATATATATATTTATATACACAATACATACATACAGATGTATGTATACACACACATATATATATACATGTGTGTGTGTGTGTAAATGACACAGATATCTGTATATACAGAAGACATATCGGCTAAACCACAGAATTAAGACGTGCGAAAGTAACGCTAATAGGAAAGGCTTGGATCCTTTCGGACTACGAAAATGTATGAAAAGAAATTTACGATAAACGTAAGTAAACCATGAGCTGAAATGAAAACTAAATTTAAAGTTTTAGACCAAACAGAAACGGAAAAGTGAAAATGCCCAAGTGAATGACCTCTACCAAAAAGCATGGGTAGTTTTATAAACAGGCTGGTCATGCAGAGGTCATGTATGATATGTTGAGGGAAAGACAGTGTTTCATACATACCCACACACACGTGCGCGCATGTCAGTGTTTTTGTGTTTGTATTTATCTTTATTAAAAGATACTTTAAGTCAGGTTCATCGTAGTTATATATCTAATTTCTCGTTACTTTCTATTTGCGTTTGTACATTGTTTATTTGGAGTCCTGAGTAGGGTTAACGGTTCGAATTCAAATTTTATAATACTTCAGATCAACATCGGTACATATACGAGGTTGACAGAAGAGAGGGAGATAACTTCTCAATTGCTGTTGCTGTTAAGCATAGCGGTCTTCGTCCTAGTGGGAGACATCCGAAACGTGGTCCTTTGCTATTCGTAAGACACGCAGAAAAGAAAGCAGGTCAACCCCCGGACACCGAGAGCATCGACGGATGGATGAATGCGCATCCAGGCTCAGCGGTTGCATAGGAAGTCGGGGACAAGAAACAGGAAGAAAGAGTGAGAGAAAGTTGGAGCGAAAGAGTACAACAGGGGTCGCCACCGACCCCTGCCGGAGCCTCGTGGAGCTTTAGGTGTTTTCGCTTAATAAACACACACAACGCCCGGTCTGGGAGTCGAAACCGCAATCCTCCGACCGCGAGTCCGCTGCCCTAACCAATGGGCCATTGCGCCTCCACCTCCGTTGCTGTAGAATGCGGGTTGTCGAAGCATGTAGCGACGTATGGACCAACCATATATTAATAGCACTGTGTATACTAGGTGCTATTTGCTTCATATATTCAATTATATAATTTGACCAACGGCCATTTAAAGACTTCATGAACAAAAATATAATGAATAAAACCGAAATCAATTTTGACTGTTCACCAAGCATTTGATAGTTTTCCCAGTTTCTATTCAACAAGGGATTCATTAGATGAAATCATCTGGTTAATGTCGAGTTTGAAGGCCCAAATAAGATTAAGGCGTATATGGTCTTGCAGTAATTTTTATGAAGCATAGAGGCACCAGGAAAATTGCGAGGAAGTGGATAAAATGCTTAAAATAAAGTTTGATGCAATAGGATTTTGTCAGAAATTCAGATCAGACGACTTGACAGTAACTCTAAAAGCGGCGCCAGTGAACGGAACTCAAAAGCGAGACAGTGTTTGAAGAGTGTTGCTGGTTTAAAGATTGTTTTCATTGGAAATAATCTAAAATATGCGGATGTGTGAATGTTAGACGCCCAGCAATATATAAATATTCGTCGCGCTGAAACGCGAGAATAATCTATTTTCATGTGTATTTGATTCTTGAAAGGTTAGCGACTGTACAATGCTCCAGACACTTTGGCACTCAGCAATATTTCAACTTAGAAAGTGCAGTTAATCACCGATTTATAGATACTAGTTATTATCCACGGCAACTCACAACTAAAAACATAAAACAGGAAACCTTTCAGAGTGGAAAATTGGTACGTTTTTTTCTTAGGTCATTGCTGACGTACGAAGCGAAGCCTTTTAAAATGGACATCAAACCTGTTTATTAACACCACTCATTGACAATGTACCAATGTATATTCAATACAATAACAGCTTTCAAAACCATTTGGAACATTGCAATTTCACAGAAGGTTAATTTCCTGTAGTGTATTTCAAGCAATTTTAATAGAGTAGAATTCATATAAATGTAGGCTACATTCATTGGAAGCTAATAAAAGAGGCTTCAACTTCACACTTTTGTTCAATAATTTTAAAGATGGCGTGATATTTAAATTACATTCACAAGTTGTCATTATAACACAGTTTATATACACACCTAAAAATTTAGACAAGTAAATATCTGTTGCATGTTTTATGCAGTATATCTTGCATTTTGTGGATTGTGTCGTTTCTTATAGGTTTCTAAAGAGCCAATTGCTAGTTTGCTGCATTTTCGAAAGTGAGAGGAACAAGGAAATGTCTATGCAACACGGGTGGACAAAATACAGTAGGTATTTGTGTGATACATACATCCGAGTTATCTCGGGGATGTTTATCTTTCGCCAGTACGCGCACACAACACACACAAGCAGCAGTAACAGCGACAAGAACGAGCCTAGAAAAATAGTTTATAGTGACATGAAATTGGACAACAAAAGCGGAAATGTTATACTAAGAATCATACAAAATGGACGATTGATTTACTGAAATTAACCTTCGCCAACAGTGTGTTGTTATTAGTTGTTTAACTACACACGGACTGTTGGCGATTTTTTCCTCCTTCTTCCTTTTATTTTTTGACTTTCCTAATTTCCTGTTTCGGAAGAAGAGCTTTGATCGAAACGTAAAACAATCACTATTTTGCTTCTCTGAGCGTCTTATTAATACTTTGCATGTGCCACGCACTCACGCTGTTGTTTTTTTAATCTTTTCCCCGTTTTCTTATTACATATATACACATATATATATGCACACACACGCGCGCGCGCGCGCACACACACGCACACATTACCTTTATTTGTACATACATAGAGACGAACTGACGACGAACTTCACAGTTTCTGACAATCAAATAATATTGGTTGGAAATTTTGGCGCAAGGCCAGCAGATTTGGCGGAGAGGTTAAGTCGATTGCACCAACCCAAGCGCTCAGCTGGTACTTATGCTATTGGCCCCCGAAAGGGATGAAAGGCAAAGTCGACCTTGGTCGAATGTGAACTCAGAATGCAAAGACGGACGAAATGCCGCTGGGTATTTTTCCCAGCCTGCCACCAATTCTGCCAGCTTGCTGCCTTTGACTATCAAATTATATTGACCAGATGTTGTTGCTCAATGTGCCACGCAGCAGAACCAAACCTTAGAAAGATGTAACTTGCGAAGCGAACTTGTGAACCACGCAGCCGTGCCTGCACCCGTTCCTCTTTTAGTCAAGCTAGGAGAAGTGCTGAAGTAGCTTTTACTTAAGGATACACTGTTGATGTTTGAATGAGAGCAATAAGAAAAGATAGGCATAATACGTACTGTTTCATACTTTCTTTGTTCTTGATGACTAAGTGTTAAGAAGATATAGTCTGACTGCAGGTGTTGAATAGACACAGAAGTGGAGAAAATATATGGTAGCAGAACAAGCAATGTCCAGGTGGGAGGAGGGGGGAAACAGGTGAGCTTTTGAGAGCTGATCAACCTTGACAACTGCCGTTTCATCGCAATTTCTATACGGCAAACAATCGCTCGGTTTTCAATGTTGTTACGCTGACAGGGTCGTTTGCGCGCAGGACAAAACGATTAGCGTTATTTCATCCGCCTTTACCTTCTGAGTTCAAATTCCACCGAGGTCGACATCCCTTTGGCGTCGATAAAATAGTTACCAGTTGAGCACTGAGGTTGATTTAATCCACTTACCCCGTTATTTCGGGCCTTGTGCTAAAAATTTGTAACTATTATTATTATTATTATTATTATTATTATTATTATTATTATGGCAGCGAGCTAGCAGAATCGTTAACAGGCTGGGCAAAATGCTTCGCGGCATTTCATATATCTTTACATTCTGAGTTCAAATTCCTCCGAGGTCGACTTTGTCTTCATCCAGTCGGAGTCGGTAAGTGAAGTACCAGTGAAACACTGGGGTCGATGTTATGGAATACTTACCTCCCCCAAAGTTTCAGGCCTTGTGTCTATAATAGAAAAGATTATTATTATTATTATTAGTATCATCATCATTATTATTGTTTTTTTTGTTGTTGTTGTTATTATTATTATTATTATTATTATTATTATTATTATTATTATATTATTATTATTATTATTATTATCATCACTATTATTATTATTATTGTTATTCAAATGGAGAGTTGGCACAATCGTTACCGCGCCGAAGAAAATACTCCGTGGCATTTCTTCCACTTCTTTAAGTTCTCGGTTCAAACTCCACTGAGGTCGACTTTGCTTTTAATCTTTTTTCGTGATCGATAAAATAAGTACTAGTTGGTGAAATAGGTACCAAAAGTCCAGGCCCTGTGCCTACAGAAGACAGGACTATTGTTCTCATTATCGGGTCGGGGTTACTAAAATCTTCAAAGTGATGAACAAAATGCCTTACTATATCTCTGTATTTTATACGCTCTCTGAATTCATGTCTACCAAAGTCCACATTGCCTTTCATATTTACGGGGTCGATAAAATTAGGGAGCAGGCAAGTTCTGTTATCGATATAATCCATTAAAACTCTTCCCTCAAAATGCCTATAAACTTGTACCTAGAAGAAACCCTGGAAATTATCACATCCAGGGAAGACGTGATAGACACTCCGAGGATGATCATATCATGTAAACATAAAAGCAAAACATGGGTTTCTGGAATTTGAAAAGAAGCATTTTGAAACAGAATAACACCAACATATTATAAAGCCAAGAAGGGATACAAGCAAATAAACAAACCAACCAATATTTAGAATGCTATACATTATATCTACAGACACAAAAGATCACCCTAGGAAATTATCATTTATCAATTTAGACAATAAACCCCAAAAGCTGATGGCTGTAGGGGTTGTATCAGCTGACCTGTATACTTCAGATATTCATTGAAGAAAGCCATGCCTTAAATGAGTGGAGGAACATGGCCTAGTAGTTAGAACTCGCTGTCGAGGGATTGCGGGTTCGAATCTCAGACCGGGCGATGTGTGTGTTTATGAGAGCGAAACACTTAAGCTGCACGCGGCTCCGGCAGAAGGTAATGGCGAACTTCTGCTGACTCTTTCGCCACAACTTTCTCTCATTCTTTCCTCCTGCATCTTGCAGCTCACCTGCGCCGGACCGGCGTCCCGTCCAGATGGGGAACCTATACACCAAGGAAACCTGGAAACCGGCCCTTATGAGCCAGGCATGGCTCGAGAAGGAACAAATGCCTTAAATGAGATCGAGCAAAGGAATGTTTCCCATCCTTGACATATGCAGTCTGAACAGCAAAATAAGTTCAACATCACCACACTCACCTCCACATCCATATAACCACCATCCATTGGGTTTTTTCCATCACCTTCTCTTTCTTCCCACCAAATACACCGGAAAATACTCACATAACTCCATCAACCTTCGCAGTGGTCAAAAGGGATAACATCTCTGTGTTAAACATTTATTAATGAAGAAATGAATCCACGAAGATGATAACCCGATGCCCACGGATACAAAGGAATTCATTGTAATCATCCCAGAAATACGGACTGTGATTTTAAGAGACATGTGATTCGTGGAAACGTGCGTAGCCATGCATTAAATTTTTATGAATACCAACCAAAGATTACTGTTATTATTACTATATTCTTTTATTTTTTTATTCTTTTACTTCATTCAGTAATTTGACTGCGACCACATACATACATACATACTTACATACATATATAAATACATACATACATACATACATAAATACATACATACATACACGCATACATACATACATACTTACATAAATACATACACACATACATACACGCATACATACACGCATACATACATACATACATACATACATACATAAATACATACATACATACATACATAAATACATACACACATACATACATACATACTTACATAAATACATACACACATACATACACGCATACATACATACATACATACATACATACATACACACATACATACATACATACTTACATAAATACATACACACATACATACACGCATACATACACGCATACATACATACATACATACATACATACATACATAAATACATACATACATACATACATAAATAATAACAGACATACATACATACATACATACATACATACATACATACACACAGACATACACGCATACATACATACAACATAAATACATACACATACAACATACATACATACTACATACTTACATAAAACATACACACATACATACACGCATACATACACATACATACATACATACATACATACTACATACATACATCATACATACATAAATACATACATACATACATGACATAATACATACCACATACATACATACATACATAATACATACAGACATTACATACATACATACATAACATACATATAGCTGCATGTAGTATACATTCGTAGATGCACACATACATAATTGTATGCATTATGTTCAGCTATTTGCGCGTAAAAAATCTTGGAAAATCCTATGACTGCAAAATTAACAAAAACTATTGTTTCTTTTATATAAAAAAGGAAAAAAAAACTCACAAACATAAATTAGATTCTTTTGTCCTAAATTTAATTCAAATTTCAGATACAGATTGTTTTTCAATTTTTCTTTTTTACAATTAGATTGTATTATATTGTATCATATTATATTGTATTTATTTTATATAAATATTATGTTTTATATAATAAAACATTTTAGTTATTTTTAAGAACGCCAAATGTTCAAGTTACTTCGTAAAAGAATTAACAAGTTGAAAAACGGAATATAAGCGAAATAAAAAGCAAAGCAAGAGTAAGAATAATCATTCAAGACTACACACGCACACACTATATATATACATACAGACATACATACATATATATATATATATATATATATAGGTATATATGTATATATATATGTATGTATGTATGTATATGTATATATATAATATATATATATATATATATATATAGGTATATATGTGTATATATATATGTATTTATGTATTATGTATGTATGTATATGTATATATATATACATATATAGATATATATATATATATTATATATATATATATATATATAATATATATATATATATATATATATATATATATATATATATATATATATATATGTATTTATGTATTATGTATGTATGTACACATTTAATAAACAGAAAAGCGTATTGTATCACAGTATGGAAAATCTGGAATGTCATCTGTAATATGTTGAAATGTTGAGATGACATGATGACATGACTCTTATCCTTTGTATTCGGAACCCCGAATTCTTTTCAAGGTTCTGAAAAACTAAACAACTGAAATAATAAATGAATTGACGAAATTAAAGACTGCTTTCAAAGTTAGAAGCACGTGATTATTATTTTTTGTTTCTTTTTCGTTTGGTTTTATGTAAAAGAAGAAAAGGAAAAACGTAGACTATCATAAGTGTGTGTGAACATATATATCTACATAGAGACATACACATATGCATGCAAACATATGTATGAATGTAAGTATATAGTTACCTATGTATGTGTGCATTTTATATATTCCTTGTTGAAACTGGATCTCGAAGCCGATAAAGTTATAAATAATTTTTACATGCTATTATTTATAGCTTTATAAAAGCTTCGAGATACAGTTCCAGTAAAAATATTATTTCACCTTTTTGGAAACTTTGTTAATTAATAAACTAAAAAATATGTGCATATATATATATTAGCATATCACGCTTGAAACTCGGAGTACCAAGGAGTTTGAATCAAACAGTTTTGATCAATACATGTAACTCCCAATAAATGTGATATATAGAGTAAGAGGAGGGATATAATATCCAGGCAGATACCAAATTTCTCTGAGTGAAAAGCCAAGGCTGATTCCTTCTGATGAGATTTTCAAAACTGACATTTTAATACGAATAAAATGTGTGTATGACCTAACTAAATATTTTATGAACAAACTCACCAGTTTTGATTTGTTTTCTAAATGATTCTGTGTCGTGCCCAACTGAAGAGTCCAACCGAATGCAACGCGGATTATAATACTAATTCTCACAGAATCCCTTTGGATGTAAAGGAATACATACAGAACGAGCAACTTTCATACATGTGGTCGGCTAGAAAGATTTTCCAGACACTAAGATATATTTCTTAACATGACACCAACGGTAGCCTTAATACACAAATAAAGAAATTTTATCCACCCATGCAGTGTTGCGCACTTATTCTCATCGTTCGGCATTTATATTTCTAAATTCGGTATGTGGTAAGGCAACTCGTTGCTAACCCTTATATGCTTAGTATTACTTAAATTTTCCTCGAATGAGGCTTTTACATGCGAAGACTACTTGGTGTAATTGATAATTTTTCCAAATTAATTATTTCACCCTTCATTATTACGGATAACCATATTTTATCTCAGTAGATGACCACAGCATCTGTTTTGGCTACACGCGGGTGGGAAGGGGCTGTTGACACAATCTTTTCTACACAATTGAATTCGGTGATACCAGTTGCGGATTCTAGCTCGCTCTGATACTGAGTTGAGTTGGTGCCTTCTGGTATCTCAAAATTCATATATAATCATTTATGATTATAGTTCTACGCTGAAGAGAAAAGAATGTTCGGTAAGATAGAATATTTATATTTAATATTTAATTCTTATGCTTTCCTAAAAACTTGATTTCGAAACGTACGTCCGTGGATAACTAAAAAAATGTATGATAGATTGCAGTCAATTCATTCTCTCTTACCTGTTTGTGTCTGCCTTCCAAATGCTGTTTTTACTGAGATCTCCCTTTTAGTAGAAGAATAGCTATAACCCTTTGACTGCTATTTCTAAATTCGGTATGGTGAAGGCAAACTCGTTGCTAAACCCTTATTGCTTAGTATTACTTAAATTTTCCTCGAATGAGGCTTTTCATGCCGAAGACTACTTGGTGTAATTGATAATTTTTCCAAATTAATTAATTTCACCCTTCATTATTACGGATAACCATATTTTATCTCAGTAGATGACCACAGCATCTTGTTTTGGCTACACGCGGGTGGGAAGGGGCTGTGACACAATCGTTTCATTCACAATTGAATTCGGTGATACCAGTTGCGGATTCTAGCTCGCTCTGATACTGAGTTGAGTTGGTGCCTTCTGGTATCTCAAATTCAATATAAATCATTTATGATTATAGTATTCTACGCTGAAGAGAAAAAGAAGTTTCGGTAAGATAGAATATTTAATTTAATATTTAATTCTTATGCTTTCCTAAAAACTTGATTTCGAAACGTACGTCCGTGGATAACTAAAAATGTATATAGAGTTGCAGTCAATTCATTCTCTCTTACCTGGTTTTGTGTCCCTGCCTTCAATGCTGTTTTTACTGAACTCCCTTTTTAGTAGTAGAAATAGCTATAACCCTTTGACTGCTATTTCTAAATTCGGTATTGGTAGGCAACTCGTTGCTAAACCCTTATTGCTTAGTATAATATATATATATATATATAATTTATATATATATATATATATATATATGTATGTATGTATCAATAATAACAAAGGGTAAAACTAATTAATTACGAAGTAATCAATAAATTTCACCATGTAGAATTCGGTATGAAAACAGGACCGCTAACACGGTAAATTTTAGTAATACTAATAAAAGGGTTCGGCAAAAGAATTGCTTCCCCGCATACCGAAGTTCAGAAATAGCAGCCAACTATGTATGTATGTATGTATGTATGTATGTATGTATGTATGTATGTATGTAGGGGACAGTCACTTTTGAGAAATCTCGAATTGCACATGAGAAAGTAAGGAGGGATGTCAGGAAGGGCATCGCTGTTACACTTCCAGAAGGGAAGGGTCTTCCTTTGATTCTGACATGCAATGTCTATGCAAGACCCTGCCTCAGTAAAGCTGGACTCATGAGTCATCTTTGTAGTCATAAAACGAGACAGATGAGTGACAACCCGGCCATTGGTGGTGGTGTAACACACAATACTAATCATATCTGTCGGACATGTGGAAGAGAGTGTAATTCAGCAGGGGGACTTAAACGACATGCAAAGGTACATGAAGCCCAGTTACAACTACAGCCGGCTATTACCAGTAAAGGTTTTAGTTGCCAGTTTTGTACAAGACATTGTAGATCTTTAGCTGGGCTAAAAAGTCACATTCGATCACACCACCAGTAACAGTTAAGCTTCGTGCAATGGCCATACTCGATAACGAGGGGGCAGCCATAATGTATGTATGTATGCTTTATTAAAAAGCAGCAGAAATATCACAAAAACTGTTACTCAGAGTTTCACGTTCCCGTTCGTCGGACAGTTTTGTCTAGAATCTAAACAAAACTGTTCTACTAGTAACAGTTTTTGTGATATTTCTGCTGCTTTTTAATAAAGCATGTCACTCTACCTCTGGTATTCGAGTACTATTTTTTCCACCTTGTTTCGCATTTAGGTGTTTACTCTGGTATATATATATATATCATAAATATATATATACAAAAATGGGACAAGAACGCAAAACATCTAGACAACTATTGATACAAAAAAAGGACAACAAAACAACCAGACAGACGGGTCATTCGGAGTTTTCTTTCCTCAGTCGAGTTTCAGATTATCTTTGCAATTTCGGCTGGTTATACTTGAGATTGCTCCAATCTGGCCTGCCCCAAAGAAAAACTAAGCTAAGAGCATTAAATTCCTTGGAAGAAAGCAGCGAATGTATATGAAAAGAAGGATGGAAAAAACGCAGAAATGTTACACAAATACAAATGCAAATAACAAGACATAACAACAGGTGTCTTTCGATTAAGGACGAATTGAATTAAGCTGGCATGTGTGGAAGTAAAGCCTTACGCCAGGGACATAAGATTTGACAGACACAGGGAGGAATATAGATGTTGCACGGATGGTAGTCGAACCAAGAAAGAAAGGTGAGGCTTGGCTGAACACCGGTTACATGCATGTATAGATTAGGAATTCCGTGTTCAACAGCTTCTATGACCAATTTGAAAATCCAATATAAACAGTTTAACTGGTTCGATGAAAATATCACGACAATCACCGTGTGTGTGTGTGTGCGTGTGTGTGTGTGTGTGTGGGCGTGCGCGTGCGTGTGCGCACATGTATGTACACACACACGTATTTAAAGAGCCCGAGGGCATAACGCTGTGTCATGTGTATCTAATGAGTGCATGTGCTTATACATGCATACACGCACACATACATACATACATACAATACATACATACATACATACCACACAACACACACATGATATATATAATATATATTATATATATATATAGATATATATATATATATATATATATATATATATATATATATATATATATATACGCACATACACTCATATACATACGCGAAACACAGCGTTTGCCTTCGGGCTCTTTAGAAGTGGCCATTGTTGGAGAGATAATGAGAGAGAACTACGTCAACCAATTTGATCACTGAACACAATGGATGTTTCCAAAATAAAAATTCATCTTAAATTTGCCCACACTCCTCTCAATTCACTATTTCTCCCTCTTTCTCCTACTCTCTCATCCATTTATGTTTCTCATTCTTTTCTTTTTCTTTCCCGTCCATTCTTTGGTTTGTGTATATACAATGTAGAATGGGAAAGGGAAAGATTCAAATAAAGAGGGAGGCGGAGTAGGAAAATATACGTAAGAAAACTTTAAGTGTCAGGGAATATAAATGAAAGTAAGACAGAATTATAAGAGAGACTGAGAGAGAGAGAGAGAGAGAGAGAGAGGGAGAGAGTGAGAGAGAGAGGGTGCTGGTGAGAAGGGGAGAGTACTAAGGGGAAAGAAAGAAAGACATATACAAAAAGAGAAGAGCGAGAATGGAAGAGGAAGGAAGAGTAGGGGGAATGGAAAAAAATAAACTATTGTCGACAATGTCTAAGCATGACACACGATCTCCAGGTTTTCAAGAGATATTGTGATATAATGCTCAAAAACAAGCAGAACAATTCTACTTTAATACTTATAAGTAATCGTTGCTTGTGTGGCTGTTGTTTTTGTTGCTACTGTTGTTGATGACGTATTACGGTGTATGGTGGAGATGTCTCAGATAATAGATCAGCTCAGTTTGACGTCAGTTAATTTGTTATTTTAAAATTAAGTCTATGAGCTCAGCTTCCCCAAGATTTTCATTGTCAATAAATAAGGTGGCGATTTGGCAGAGTCGTTAGAGCGTCGGAGAACGATTCTCTACTTTCTGAGTTCAAATCCAGCCCATAAAGAAAAACAAAAAGAAAATTAATTCAGTACAGTGGATTAGTGGAAGCCTAAGAATGTCAGACCAGATGCATTGTAATATTTGTTTAGGATAGGGCGGCGAAGTGGGAGAATTGTTAAGACGCCTTGAGAAAAAGTGATTAGAGGCATTTCGTCCGTCCTTACTTTCTGAGCTCAAATATTGCCGAGGTCGACTTTGCCTTTCATCCTTTTAAGGTAATAAAAATGATATCAGTTGAATATTGGGGTTGATATAATAGACTTACCCCTCCTTCAAAATTGCTGGCCTTGTGACAAAATGTGAAACCAGTATTTTTTCTGCCTCATTGCGTTCAGAATTCAAATTCTGCTATAACTCACTTTGTTGGTAGATTTAATCTGTCGCCCGAGCTAACACCACCACCACCTGGCACTATGGTCACCTTTGGCGGAGCCGACTTTGTTGTAATCATTTGGTTTAGTCGCCTGTTTGAGGATAGTTTCCACCTTTCCTACCACCAGTGTCTGAGGCTTTGAAAAGGACAATAAACATTGCTTCTTACCTGATTAAAAGATAAAAGAATAACACATGTAGACAAAAGTTTTTCGCAAGGCCTGAACAACCGAAGAAGCTTCTACACAGTATACACGACCTGCTGGTTGGGCAGTTAAAATAAATATTAGTTCTGAATATATTATTTCAGAAAAAAAGACGAGACGGTCATAGTTGGAATGTCAACCAAACAGTGAACATTGAACTTTGAACACAAAGAAATGATTAAAGCCACAATCATAATGTAGCTTTCTTCTTCACAGTTAAAACGTATTTCAGTTAATATCGGTTTTCAATTTGTGGCCTAAGGCGAGCAATTTCAGGAAGAGGGTGAGCCGATTACGGCGACTCTAGTACTCAAATTGGCACTCATTTTATCGACCCCGAAAGGATGAAAGTCGACGTCGGCATGATTTGAACTCAGAACGTAAAGAAGGGCCAAATGCTGCTAAGCATTTTGACTGGCACGCTAGCGTTTCTGCCAGCTTGCCACCTCAGTCTACCTTGTTTATTTTATTTTATGCGCCCTTTTCAAGCCAAGCGAGGCTCATGGGCCCGGTTTCCTGGTTTCTGTGGCGTATCTGTTCCCCCCAGCAGGACGGGACGCCAGTCCATCGCAGCGTTACTCAAGAAACAGGAAGAAAGAGTGAGAGAAAGTTGTGGCGAAAGAGTACAACAGGGGTCACCCCCCACCACCCTGCCGGAGCCTCGTGGAGCTTTAGGTGTTTTCGCTCAATACACACACACAACGCCCGATCTGGGAATCGAAACCGCGATCCTCCGACCGCGAGTCCGCTGCCCTAACCACTGGGCCATTGCGCCTCCACAGTCTACCTTATATATTACCTAATAGAACATCATGTGATCTTCTAAGATTTCAACTCCAACCGTAAACTTTTCATTGAGACTTTTCTCTTAAAACTGCACTTATCCGGAACAACCAGCTTGTGGTTGTTTTCAACATAATCACCAATCTCCAGGACCCTAAATTGAACGCTATCCATATCAATCGTTCCCAGTAACACTATCCTACAATATAAATAGACCTTAAACTGTTATGGGTATCACCCTGCTCTTCCAATTAAGTAATAACATTTTTAGCTTCTTTGGGATGGAAAATAATTATAAAACACTTGGAGAGAATGAAAAATGAATGGACATATACGCGCATGTGTGTGTGTGCTTCTATGCGTGCATATATATATATAAGTATATGTGTGTGCGTATATTTATATGTATATATGTGTGCGTGTGCAAGTGTATGTATACATATATATATACACACATATATATATAAACGTATATATGTGCATCTACAAATATATATGCATACGTACATATCCGTATATATGTATATAATGATATATATATATATATATGTGTGTGTGTGTGTGTGTAAATACACATATGTACTCCCGCATACACACACGCACGCACACATACATACATACAACATACATACATACATACATACATACATACATACATACATACATACATACATACATACATACATATATATATATATATATATATATATATATATATATATAATATATATATATAATATATATATATATATATATGTGAAGGCGCATGGCTCAGTGGTTAGAGCGTCGAGCTTACGATCGTGAGGTTGTGAGCTCGAATCCCGGACCGGGCTGGGTGTTGTGTTCTTGAGCAAGGCACTTTATTTTCACGCTGCTCCAGTTCACTCAACTGTAGAAATGAGTTGCGACGTCACAGGTGCCAAGCTGTATCGACCTTTGTCTTTCCCTTGGATTACACTGGTGGCGTGGAGAGGGGAGGCTGGTATGCATGAGCGACTGCTGGTCTTCCATAAACAACCTTGCCCGGACTTGTGTCTAGGAGGGTAACTTTCTAGGTGCAATCCCATGGTCATTCGTGACCGAAGGGGGTCTTTACCCTATATATATATATATATATATTATATATAACTCTCTACTTGAGTGGGCCATAGTGCCCAAATTCTGACTTGAAAGACTTCACCAGGTGGTGCTATTAAGTTAGACATGGCCTGGCCAATAATGCCGAAACCTATCAAAGTATCAAAGTAAAGTATATATATATATATATATATAATATATATATATATATATATATACGTACATACAATACATACATGCATGTATGCATACATACATTTACACACACATACATCTGCAGTTAGCCAGTCAGACAAAAAAAAATACTGCATACAACCTTCAGCAGAGTACGGAACCCCGGTATTATGCCTATTCATGGGGATACAGACTGGGTCAAGGTAAGATAATTATGGTTCTCTCGTTGCGAGGAACAAGGTTGATTGCCTGGCATTAATAACTGGAGCACCAATACGGCGTCAGTCACGAAGAACTATTTATGTGGTATCATATTCCAATAATTAATCGCATAGTGAAATTAAGCCTTTTGATTACACCACTGGATACTTATTCGATTGCTTGAAACGAAGATCTTTTAGTTTCTCCATTCTCATGCCTCATCAAACTTCACTTACCCCACCCTTCCAAGCTACCAAACGTCAGTAGACTAAATTAGACAATACTGTACCAAGCACCACTTATATAACTCTGCTATACTGAAGCAAAAGTAACCGAAACCTGATGAGCCTAAGACTGGCGAGAATACTAGGTGGGGTCCGCTTTCAAAATTACCGAAATAAAAAGAACTCTGGCTCAAATTCGGTGCCTCACTTAAAAACGAAGTAAAGCAAAATTTGTTAACAACACATTGTCTGACTCATGTAAACACAGAGACATATTACCAGCACAGATTGTTTAATCAAAATTTGAAATGAGCCACTAAATGCAATAGATATGTATGTATAATTTTGTATGTGTGTATGTGCATCTGCGTATGTGTGTGTCTGTGACGTTTTATTTATTAGAATTTTTCCTAGAATAGGCGTAGGAGGGGCTGTATGGTTAGTAGCTTGCTTACGAACCACATGGTTCTGGGTTCAGTCCTACTGCGTGGTACCTTGGGCAAGTGTCTTCTACTATAGCCTCGGGCCGACCAAAGCCTTGTGAGTGGATTTGGTAGACGGAAACTGAAAGAAGCCCGTCGTATATATATGTGTGTGTGTGTATGTATATGTTTGTGTGTCTGTGTTTATCCCCCCAACATCGCTAGAAAATCGATGCTGGTGTGTTTACGTCCCCGTAACTTAGCGGTTCGGCAAAAGTTACCGATAGAATAAGTACTAGGCTTACAAAGAATAAGTCCTGAGGTCGATTTGCTCGACTAAAGGCGGTGCTCCAGCATGGCCACAGTCAAATGACTGAAACAATTAAAAGAGTAAAGAGTAAAGAATAACGAACGAACGAACTGGTTTCTAACAAAGAAACAAAATTTCATCGATGGCATTAAGATAACAACAATAATATTTGTTATATATTGTACATTAGCAAAGTCTTGCACATTTATACTATTCTATTTACAAGTTGTAAATGTGCGTGTTAGCCGGTCTCTTTCATGCCTGATAATTGTAGCTTTTCACAAAAATGTTGCTTAGATATCTATCGACATAACAAAATGCAACGATAATTTTTAGTGTAAATGGGATGTTACAATCATGGTAGAGGTATTTTAGGCGGCGAGCTGGCAGAAACATTAGCACGCCGGGCGAAATGCTTTGCAGTATTTCGTCTGCCGTTACGTTGTGAGTTCAAATTCCGCCGAGGTCGACTTTGCCTTTCATCTTTTCGGGGTCGATAAATTAAGTTCCAGTTACGCACTGAGGTCGATGTAATCGACTTAATCCCTTTGATTATCCCCTCTGTGTTTAGCCCCTTGTGGATAGTAAAGAAATAAATATTAACATTTTCTTCACGCTTACGGGAAACATATCCACGTATAACCTTGTATAATATATATATATATAATAATTATATATATATATATATTATATATATATATATATATATATATATATATATATATATAGTATATATATGTATATATGTATGTATGTATGTATGTATGTATGTATGTATGTATGTATGTATGTATGTATGATTCGAAATGTACAAACAAAAACAAAAAGAAAGACAAAAGACAGAGACAGCTGAGGGAATAACAGACAAGGTGTATTAGTTTGATGCTCGGGTAAAATGGAAGAGTTTTGACATTTCGAGCCTACGCTCTTCTTCAGAATAGAACGAGAAGAGAAAACTGACGGAGAGAGGGGGAACGGATTAACAACATGATTAACAGAATCCTAGACGTTACTCAATATGAATTGTCACAATATTTTCATTAATTAGTTAAGTGATAAACATCTTATGTAGAATGAATGGAGCAAAGTGCACAGCAGCCATGTTTCAAAGTTATGTTGAAATTAATACTGTCCGACTATTTGGATGTTAGAAGACTTGTTCTATGTCATTTAGAAAGCTACATTGCAATCAATGTTGTGTTATTTGATATTTTACTGGAATATAAGTTGCTTAGCTGGTAGAACAGTTAGCACGCCGAGCTTAATGCGTAGCAGCATCTCGTCCTGAGTTCAAATTCCGCTGAGGTCGGCTTTGCTTTTCATCGTTTCGGAATCGATAAAATAAATACCAGTTTGAGCACTAGTGTCGCTGTAGTCGGCTTATCCCCATCCCTAAATTGCTGGCCTAGGGTCAATATTTGAAACTAATATTTTTTGTTGTTGTTTGTTCCTTCACGAGCCATGCCTGGCTCATTATGGCCGGTTTCCCGGTTTCCGTAGCGTATAGGTTTCCCACCTGGACGGGACGCAGGTGAGCTGCAAGATGCAGGAGGAAAGAGTGAGAGAAAGCTGTGGCAAAAGAGTCAGCAGAAGTTCGCCATTACTTAGGTGTTTCGCTCGTAAACACACGCATCGCTCGGTCTAAGATTCGAACTCGCGATCCCTCGACCGCGAGTCCGCTGCGCTGCGCTAACCACTAGGCCATGTGCTTCGACACAAAAATATTTTTTACTGGAATATAAATGTATATTGATATGATTACATAGATACATTTATTTAATGAGTACAAATATTCAAACTGGAATATGTTTGACCATAGATTTAACCATAGATTTGACATAGATTTGACATGTCTTTGACCATAGATTTGACATCAGAAAATTAAAAACAACAACAACACCTAACTGTTTGTTTGCCTTTCACTAAAATCTAAATCCTACAGTTAATTCTATTCTCTATTTTGTAATTAAATACCAAAGATTAATGGAGATTTTTATGTATTTTTATAATTTATTAACAACGAATGAAACTCACGCGCTGTTTATGGCGATGTACTTAAATTCTCACCGTTTCTGTCAATGCGTGTGTTAATAGCATGTCGAGATAGAGCTTATGTGTTAAAGCAATAGGAGTAATGCGATATTGAAGAGTGTTTCCTAAGTGTATATTTTCATATGTGTATGGTTTCGAGATAAATGTGAATCATTACATATAGCAGATAACTAGTTTGGATGCGATCCATTCACAGAAACGACTAGAAAAATAAAAGAATATACTGAACACATACATAGATACATACAAAGAAATGCATGCATATATATATATATATATATATATATATATATATATATATACATATATGTATGTATGTATGTATATATAATATATATATATACATATATGTATGTATGTACGTATGTATATATACACACATATATACATATATATATACATATATAATCTATATATATATATATATATATATGTATGTACGTATTATATACACACATATATAATATAATATATATATATATATATATATATATTATATATATATATTATATATATATATATATGTATATATATGTATATATTGGCCACTCACATTACATAAAGCAGGACGTGTAATCAAAAAGTTAAAGTCACTGAAGCAGGGTACATATAGCATATATGAGCCGTTTCTTGCTGATACTCAGAAATGAAATATATTAAAATAGTATTTTGTTACACGGATTGGTTTATATACCTTAAACATACATTGCATGTCTTGCATCCGTGCTGGAAATGGAAATGATGTGCTTGTGTGTGTGTGTGTGTGTGTGTGTGTGTGTGTGTGTGTGTGTGTGTGTGTGCGTGCGTGCGAGTGCACACACGTGTGAGTAAGTGAGAGCATAGATGTGTTTATTTCTGTATATATATATATAATATATATATATATATATACATGCTTGTATGAGTTCATGCATATCTGTCGATAGATAGATATACATAAATATATATATATACACATATATGTGTATGTACACGTCCATACACGTGTGTGTGTACGCGCACGCGCGTGTCTGTGAGTGAGAATATAGATGTGTTTATTTCGGTGTATGTGCATTTATATATGTATATATTTTATATATATATATATATATATATATGTTTCTATGAATTCATACATGTCTATCGATATACATAAATATATATAGATATATATGCACACGTTTATACATGTGTGTGTGTGTGTGACTGTGTGTGTGTATGTATGTGTGTGTGTGTGTGATTTTCATGTCATATTAATTATCCAAATGATATTAGAAAATTTTCCAACGGAAGAGAAGCATCGGTAAAGGTGACGAAAACTGTATTTAATAAATATGAAAGCAGAGATGAATTATATTCTTCTGAGCTCATTTTATTCATGTCACCCTATCTGCTCTGTTAGAACGTTTAAGCAAATTAGGGAGGCACCTGGGGGAGATAAAAGTGTATGCATTTCAAGCGAGAGAAAGTTACAGTGTGAGATAGTGAGGAGAAGCTAACACAGGTATATTTATATATATAGCAAGGGAGAGAAAGACAGAGACAGAGAGAGAGAGAGTGAGAGAGGAGGCAAGTGAGAGTGGATTAATTAATATATATATATATATATATATATATATATATATATAGAGAGAGAGAGAGAGAGAGGAGAGAGAGAGAGAGATGTAAATTCAGTGACAAATATTCGAAGATAAAAGGAGAAAAGTACGCAAAATAGATAAGTAAGAAAATATAGATAAAAGGACGAGCTACGTCACAAGCAGAGGGGAGGTGAGAGGGGGTAAGAATTGCTACGAGTTGCTAAGTTTCCTTAAATAACTCGAGCATTTCTATTATTGGTAGACTGCAAACAAAAAATACCTTAATATTTCAGTACTTCTTATGTTATTTCCTGACAGACTTAAAATACATTTGAAGCCTTATTCTATGTTTTCAGATGAGGCAAAATAGCGCCGCACAAAGTAAATAGATGCAGATAGAAAGAATCAGGGATATTTATATGATTTGTAGCTAGGAGGTGAATAGCTTTCAAAAATTGTGAAATGGAAAATGATTAGCTACATACATACATACATACATACATACATACATACATACATACATACATACATACATACATACATACATGCACGAACGATACAAAGCGCATAATGTTTTTTATAGATTTCTTATTTCTTTATTGTCCACAAAGGGCCAAACATAGAGGGGACAGACAAGGACAGACAAAGGGATTAAGTCGATTAGATCGACCCCAGTGCGTAACTGGTACTTAATTTATCGACCCTTCGGCGGAATTTGAACTCAGAACGTAACGGCAGACGAAATACCTATTTCTATTTCTTTACTACCCACAATGGGCTAAACACAGAGAGGACAATCAAGGACAGACAAACGGATTAAGTCGATTAGATCGAACCCAGTGCCTAACTGGTACTTAATTTATCGACCCCGAAAGGATGAAGGGCAAAGTCGACCGCGGCGGAATTTGAACTCGGTAACGGCAGACGAAATATCGCTAAGCATTTCGCCCGGCGTGCTAACGATTCTGCCAGCTCGCTGCCTTTTTTTATAGACTTTTTATAGATTTCTATCGATAATGTACATATACACATATAAATACACGCGTGTATATGCGCACGTGCGTGTGTGTGTGCGCGCATGGATGGCTATACTTCTGTAAATATGTAAACATGCATATAATGTAAACACAAATGGCGTTCAAAGCTTACGACAGCTGTTTCGGTAGCATTTTATTAATGTATTCGTTGAAGATTACATTATAACTTAAGATACACTATCATCAAGTGGAATTTTAAAGAGATAAGACGTCAAACAGGTGAGATTTCTTATATGAATCTCGTCAAATCCAAAGTCAGTTGGAGATTTCATACATCGATTTATACACGTCGATGAAAGAAGTCATACCTGTTTTAAATCTTACCGATTTAAAATTTTACCTGATGATGGTAAGTTATATGTTATGGTGTAACCTTAACTGAATGCATTTATAAAATTCTACCGAAACAGACTTAGTGCAGATGTTGCAAGCATTTTCAGGCAGAATTGAAGACAAGTCCTGTTTATACGATAAATTTGAGACGCAGGACTGATTGTGTGGTAAGTAGCTTACTTACCAACCATATGGTTCCGGGTCCAGTAGTAGTAGTAGTAGTAGTAGTAGTAGTAGTTGTAGTTTAACCATAAATCGCTTCTGATGGTGCAGACAACATATCTTCGAAGACATTCAAGTCATCAAATTTATTCATTTATTCAAACTTTTTACATATTTCAGGAATAACCAATAAATCATTTTTCTTGGATGATAGGATATGGTTTGAGTGGAAACCGGGTGCTGTTTCTAGCATGTCAAGTGATCATACAGAGGATAAATCATTAGTGTAAATAAATAAGGAAATTTAGTCCATAAGCAAGTTTCAAAGCACCTTTTTTTCTAATAATGATCACATTTGATCACAATATGAATGTTAATTGTTTGAAGCCTGGACAGAGGTAAAAGAACGTTAGGAATCACACTCTACATAATATATATATGAGCGGGAGACAAAAAAACATACACAATATACATATATATGTATATATACACACACTCATCCGCATACATATTTACACTCACACACACACAGATGATAAATAGATAGATAGAAATACATAGATTTACATACATACATACATACATACATATTTATATATATACGCATATCGACACACACGCACACAAACACACATATACACACATATACACACATGTGTACTCACATATGTAATATACATACATACATACTTATATGCAGAGACATACACACACGCATACACATATACACACATATACATATATACATCCATACGTATACATACATACATACAAACATACAAACATACATACATAAATACATACATACAAACATACATACATACATACATACATACATACAGACATACATGCATACATACAAACATACATACATACATACATACATACATACATACATACATACATACATACATACATACATACATACATACATACATACTTAGATGCAGAGACATACATAAACATACAAACATTTATTCCGGTTTGTTTGTTCCACACATAAAGGACACCACATTCAGTAAATCACTAGAAAAAATCACGAATGATTATTATATCTTATTATAGCAATTAGCAAAAACTGAAACACGAGCCTCTAATAGGATTTCTTTTCAATGATGGACAAAATGCAATCAACGAACGGTATGGTGAACAAAATGCAATCAACGGTATGTAATTATGTTCTACCGTTTCATATTGAGAAGTAGGTGTCTTCATAACTGATACATTCTTATGTATTTTGGGGTGCCGAGGGAGAAGTTACTTTGAAAAAAAGTATCTTAAAAAAAGTCTATGAAATTGCTTTTGTATATTAGGTATACGTTTCTGTATTTGCATAAATTTACTGAGTTTGCTAATTTCTTATGTTTTGTTTCAGATATGTTATGAGGAAATAAAACAATTACTTAAAATTATAGATAAACACAGACATTTATGCTTTCATACTTATACGGATAAACACATGTACATATAAAGTTTATGGACATGTGTGTGTGTGTGTCTGTGTGTATGTATGTGATGGATAGTTGGGGAGATATATACAAACACACACTCACAGATAAATATGTGTGTGTGTGTGTGTGTGTGTGTGTGTGTGTGTGGAGGCACATGACCAAGTGGTTATAGCAGCGGACTCGCGGCCGAGGGATCGCGGGTTCGAATCTCAGACCGGGCGATGTGTGTATTCAAGAGCGAAACACCTAAGCTCCACGCGGCTCCGGCAGAAGGTAATGGCGAACTTTTGCTGACTCTTACGCCACAAATTTCTCTCACTCTTTCCTCCTGCATTTTGCAGCTCACCTGCGACGGACCGGCATCCGATTCAGGTGGGGAACCTATACGCCAAGGAAACCGGGAAACCGGCCCTTATGAGTCAGGCATGGTTCGAGAAGGAACAAACATTATATATATATATATGTGTCTGTATTGCAAGTTTCCTGATGCGTAGTCGTGTGTTGAAACAGATATTGTATTTCGAAACGGTCATTTGGGGGGGGGGTTGCCAAATAAACACACGTATTATATATTAGTTCTTCACTCGTTTATTACTGTTCCTATTTTAACTCATGCCCGTTGTCCGGAAATCTTTCGTAGCGCCTCTGTGTCCTCCTCAGCGACACTTTCCGTCTTCGTGTGTGCTCTTGCTCTGTTTATTCCATTCTGTTCTTGTATGATGTGTATCCTTATATGCGCATGCGTTTGTGTGTGTGTGTCATTGTTCTTAGTAGCACTATGACCCTCCCTCTCAATCCCGCTCCCTAGTCCGTTGCCGCGGCTGTTGCCCTTGAACCCGACGTTTTGTACTGTTCTTGTAACTCAGTGTTTGTGCGTTCGCTCATGCTGCTGTAGATGTTGTTGTTGTTAGTCGTTGTTTATATTGTTGCGGCCGTCTGTGAAGTTACCGTATGTGTGGTTGTGTGCGTATATCGGTTCACTTCCTAAGTTGTTTGTATCCGTAAATTCAAATTTACAGAAAACAAAAGAAGACATGGAGAGAACAACAAGCAAGTGTATTAGTTTGATGCTCGGGAAGAAAGGAAAAGTCTTAGATGTTCCGAGCCTAGGCTCTTCATGTATACATGTACACGAGAGGGGTATGAAAAGTTCACAGGCTGACTATGAAAGAGTGATCATAGAGCTGCGGAATCTTGCATGTATTAATTTCAACTCTTCTTCTTAACTGCACGTTTCTTTCCCGGTAAACTGGCATCTGACTGCTCAAAGAAGACTTCAAAGGTAACTAGAAGACACTACTCTTGAAAATGGACAAAATTTTGCAAATCAGTGTTATTAAATACCAGATGAAAAAGTGTTTAACCTCCAAGGGCATTCATGCTGATATGGTTGCTACATTAAGGGATGACGCTCCAGCTTTATCAACAGTACAAAAAAGGGCAGCTGAATTTAGCAGGAAAAAGGAGTGTCTTGAATATGACCCAAGGTTTGAACGTCATGCTACTGCCACCACCTCTGATGGTGTGAGTTTGTATGTGTGTGTGCGTGTGGTGGTTTGTGTGCATTTGTATGTGTGTCTGCGTGCGTGTGATTGTGTGTGTGATGGTGTGTGTGTGCGTGCGTGTGATTGTGTGTGTGATGGTGTGTATGTGCGTGCGTGTGATTGTGTGTGTGATGGCGTGTGTGTGCGTGTGAAGTTGTGTGCACGTGTGATGGTGTATGTGTGCGTGTGATGGTGTATGTGAGTGTATGTCTATGTTTATGTGTATAACACCGGCCCTTAGACCGGTGTTCTTGATTATGTTGTGTCTTTTTCTGTCCCGTAACTTAGCGGTTCATTTTCATAAACCGATAAAATAATTGCCATAGTGAAATAAATTAATGGTGACGCTATGATCGGCGAAATCCTTTCAAAGTGATTCCCAGTATGGCCGCCATTCATATATGCATGTATATGTAAATCTAAATTATTGCACTAAGTACGATTATGACATTTAACTGTGCGATAATTCTGATCGTGCAGGCGAGGCATTCGTTGGTGATATTATTAGGACAAATTAGCAGTTTGCTTTAGCAATAAAAATATATCAATAAAAAACCGAAACCTGAAGAATATTGATAAACGTTATAAAAACTGACCTAAGCTGTTGGCTTGTCTAGGAGATAACAGTATTAATAATGTTCTTAATATGGATATATAGGCTACTACATTCCATTTCTCCCTCCCTTACAAATATGGCATGAATAAGCAAAAATATTCAAAGCATCGCAAATTTTGGAGTCAGGAGATAATGAATCCAAATGCATTTGCTATACAGAAAGTGTTTCGTATTTTCGTAATTCTACGCTCAATGAAACGAATGAACGAAATTAGAAAAAAGATGGCGCCTTTAAAGGCCAAATTTCGGTGTAATAGATACGTAAAATCCCAGTCAGGATAAGTATTGCATTTAACAGTTATAATTTTCCGCCTCTCTGGTTATTCTTCAAATTCATTTATCTTTACACAGTTGAGCAATTTGGAAAATCGCATGGTGTTGCCTCTTCAAAATATCATCATTTTAAATCTGGAATTACATTTCAGAAGTTACAGAGACGAGAATATTTGCGAATATCATTGAGCATCAGGATTATTAAATCTAGCTTCTATATAATTGGCGATGGTCTATTCACAAGTGTGTGTGTGTGTGTGTGTGTGTGTGTGTTAGTGCTATATTACAAGATCTACTGCAATAGACGAACGGAAAGAGAGAAATTGGAGAAGACTCTGTAAATGTGGACACCGATTAGAAATACATAAGATATATTTGAAAGTGTTGGTAGACTATTCCATTCATTTTTAAGGTATTGAATTTTTTAATATTAGGTTTTGGCTCACAGAATGTACAAATTGAGTTTGAAATGAGATAAGGTATAATATTCACTTAACATCCAATTGCAAAATAGAAAATCATCACACAAGTTTTTTTATATTCGCTTGTCTGCTAAGGAACCTATTTCCCAATAACCTTTTAGGACCACTCTAAATTGGATTGCATTTACTTTTGGAAGTGTTTATTACTAGTATTAAAAGGACTGAAATTTTCGGTAATAAGAAAAATTCCGATTACGCGATCCCTGAGAAATGAAACATGGCAAATGAAGGCAAGAAAAGCAACTCAGTGAACGTTCTAATTTCATATCAGTGATGGAGGATGTTAACATATATCTGATATGTCATCCAGTTTAATATCAAAAGCTGGTGTTGGGATATTTGTAGCGCATTATGTTTTGCTACAAGCATTCAGGTTTTGTCTCAGTCCTTAGGAAAAATTCTTCCCTTCTTCTCACTGTCTCACAGTCTCTGAAAAAGCCATAGGATACGCCATCTTTGCTTCTAAGTCATTAAAAAATACCTCTTCTCTTCATTGCTCATATCCGTTGCTTTTTCTGTACAATCTGTTCACGTTGAGTGCATTTCTCTCTTTCGTTATAATCAATACGCGTGTGTTTCTGTATGCCCCACTGTATTATACATACACACGCACACGCACACGCAAACATACACACACGCACGCACGCACACACACACACTCACACACACATATTCGCACACAGCTATATGAACTGCATTTGTACATATAT
>NC_042998.1:3495619-3498119 GCF_006345805.1 Octopus sinensis | reverse complement strand
CCGAGACGTAAACAATTCAACGACGGTTATCAAGCAATGGCGGGGGAATAAGCACAAAGATATACATAGAGATATATAAATATATACACACACATACATATGTGTGTGTGTGTGTGTGTGTGTGTGTGTGTGTGTGTGTGTGTGTGGATTGTGTACATATATTTATATATATACGACAAGCTTCTGCGGAGTTTCTGTCTACAAATTTCACTCACCAGGCTTTGATCAACCTGGGACTGTAGTAGAAGGCACATGTCCAAAATTCCGCAAAGTGGCACAGAACCGAAGGTCGAATAGTTGCGAAACAAGCTTCTTGACCACGCAGTCACGCGTGCGCCCTTTTGCTTATTTCTTTATTCACTGTCAAAGGAACTGGGTCTTTGATATTTGCAGGTCTTTCTAAATAAGTCATAGCAATAGAGACGGTGTGAAACTTGAACTTCTATTCGTTGATAAAAATAAAATTTAGATACGAAAGGAGATTCACCCGATTATTATTATCATTACTATTATTATTATTATTATTATATTATTATTATTATTATTATTATTATTATTATTATTATTATTATTATTCAGTAGTTTTATTTTTATAGCGTGCTTTCACTTCACTACCGAGCGCAGCTCTGTGTGCCTTGGGTATGTGCTGTGATTTGTTGTGATGCTCTGATGGTTATTGTATGGAAAGTGTTCTGCGTAGGATGTGTGCAGTGCCTAGTAGTGCAATTTTCTGTATGTTATATGTGTTTGTAAGTCCTGGTGTTTTTGTTATGTATTTGTCTGAATATTTTTTATCATGCCTAATGCACCTACTATGATAGGGATTGTTTCTGTTTTTAGATTCCACATTCTGGTTACCTCTATTTCCAGGTCTTTGTATTTTGAAAGTTTCTCCATTTCTTTTAGAGACACGTTGTCATCTGCCGGTATTGATACATCAATTAGAAAGCATTTTTTTTCTTCATGATCTCTGACAACTATATATGGTCTGTTGGCCTTAATTTCTCTATCTGTGTGTATCGGCATATCCCAGAGTATGGTTGCTTTCTCGTTTTCTGTGACCTTTTCTGGTGTGTGCCAATACCATCTTTTTTCTGTTGTTATTCCATAATGTTGACATAGCTTCCAGTGTATGTAGGTTCCAACTATGTCATGTCTGTGAATATATTCCTTCTTAGCCAGGACTGGGCAGCCAGAGATAATATGATTTATTGTTTCTTGTCCATCTCCACATATTCTGCAGTTACTTGTTATATTTCTTTTTATTATTATTATTATTATTATTATTATTATTATTATTATTATTATTATTATTATCTGGAACAAACGCACCCAAGATGCCTACAAAAATCTACAAGAACTAATTATTATTATTATTATTATTATTATTATTATTATTATTATTATTATTATTATTATTATTACCATCATCATCATCATCATCATCATCATTATTATTATTGGTTTTTCTAAATCCATTAAAGGAAGGAAAGCTGCTAGAAAATTTACTTTAATATTATGATAAACCTTATTTTTATAGCTGTGTTTGAATAACAGGTTTGTACATTAATATCGTGAAAAGAAGGAAAAAAAAAAAAAAAGAAAAAAACCTGCAACCACCCCAGTGTAACAGGTAAATATGCAATGTTCTGGCTTTTTCCGATTTTTCCTTCTTTTCCCATTACATTTTACTCTTTCTCTTTCTCCCTCTGTCTCTCTCTCTGTCTCTTTTTCTCTCTCTCTCTTACTTTCTTTGTATTTATATTTGTGACATTTGTCCATGTCTCTGTCTCGATAATCAATACATGAACTCTGTCAAGGTCAGATACACCCTATTCAAGTAATAATATAATCATATCCAGTCGCATGCACACGTGCGTATATACGCATATGCAAGCTCTCTCTCCTCTCTCTCCACTATATATATATATATATATATATATATATTATATATATATATATATTATATATATATATACACACATATATATACACACACACACATATATATTATATATATATTATATATACCTCTCTCTCTCTCTCTAGCTATCTCACTCTCCCTTGCTCTCTCCCTCTCTCTAGCTCTCTCTCACTCTCTTTAGCTCTCTCACTCTCAAACATTTACACGCATGTATGCATACACATGTATAAACAAACACACACACACGCACACACACATACACACGCATACATACACACACACACACACACACACACCACACACACACAGAGGCATGTATTTACTTAGACTACGATTTTCCAGAGCGCGGAGGTCAGAAGCAGGATTAAAAATCATAAAGTAAATTTAATACTGAAATATGCTAAAGAAGCGGATCCTAAGCAGATGCACACACTTTCACACTTTCTGACACATATACACAAACAAGCGTACACATACGGACACATACGGACACAGAGGCCCACTTATTCATTCACACATTCAGGCTCTCTCACATACATACAGAAGAAGCTAGACTTAAACTCATATGTTTAAAAC
>NC_042998.1:3483119-3490619 GCF_006345805.1 Octopus sinensis | reverse complement strand
CTTTATTTCCAGTATTATTCATTTACCCAGTTTGGTTTTTGTTACTCAAAATATATTTATTGTTCTTTCTTCCTACATCTCCATGCTACATTTTGAACCATCAAGAATACCCTTCTCATGATTGTTCTAGTGAGTATACTTATCAAAAATTAGTTTCTTGCTCTTTTTCTTCTCCCCCCCTCTTTCTCTCTCTCTTTCCTTCTCTCTCCCTCTCTGGTTGTATAAGCGACAAACATTTGATACCATCTACACCGTTCCCAACTTTTTAGCAGCTCTGGTTTCTAGCAATTGTTGCTGCATGCCACAATGCAATCTGTTTTCCAGAAATCCCTTTTACCATTCAACAATATCGTAATATATCTGAGGTATTTACAGCACCCTCCCCCTCCCGCTTCTTTTCTTCATATGATGTCACTTCCATGAGTGATTATTCTCCAGCCAGTTCTTCGTCGTCTTTTAGGTTTTTCTATAAATTTTTCTATAAATCTTTTGACAATGACAATGATTTAAAAAAAACAAAAATTCTGCTATTCTTTTCTGTTTTTTTAAAAAATAGTTTCTGTTACGTTTTAAGATTTTAAGCTAAATTTTCTACAGTCATCAATTTGGTAACCATACACATTACATCAAAATCCGCTATTACCAAGGTTTCAAGACCAAGACAATTTTGATATTTTGTAAGGTTTTTCTTCGAGTAACATTCATTTAGGGTCTCTTCAAAATTACAATTTTGCAAAGGAAAATGAGGATTAAGAAGTCAAATAAAAAATATACATGTAGAGGAATAATGAAAACGTTGGGGTGATTTTCCTTAAATGAAGGGAATATTGCTGTTTATTAAGGATGGTAGGAAGTAATTTGACGTCTTCGAAGTGAATGGCTGAGCAATATTCTTATGAGTAAGAGAAGATGAAATAGAAATAATTATTAGAAGGAAACTTGCGAGTACACCCCCCCCCCCCACACACACACATTTATATACATATTCACGTGTGCGTGCGTTTAAGTAATTACATGTAAACAGGAGGGAGGAATTAGAGTATACAATATCGAAAGCAGTAATATATATCTCATAGGGAATTGAGGCTTCACAAATCATCACTCCGAGTCTTTCGTTTCTGATAGTTGGAGGATTATGAAAAAAGAAGAAATATGTAATAGTCCTATACAAGGTGAATGGAAAGTAACTAGGCTTTGGAAATTGCTTATAGAATTTTTAGCATCACCGAAGTCAGGACAAAAAACAGGACAAAAACATTTTTTAAACAGACAACACTAATGTGGATTTTTTATTTTCTTATTGTCTTATTTGTTATTTTTTTATTTTCTAGATGGCCGGTTGCTTGACTGCCCAGGAGCAAGTTAAGATAGCAGCACGCTATGAAATGTGGAAGCTATCAGGTCATCCCATAAGTTCTGTCCGATTTCACCTTTTTCAAAATTGAATTAAATTTAATAGTATTTTAGAATGTCTAATGGAATTAAAAATTATTTTTATGCATTTGTGTACATTTAAAATAATTAAATATTATTTTACAGAATAAAAGGATTAAAATTTCTTTGATTAAAACCCTTTCTAACATGGAAGTATCCAAAGAGCATTTCAGGCACATAATGCTTTATGAGTACAAAAAAGGAAACTCCGCAGCCGAAGCGACTCGAAACATACACTCAGTTTATGGGAAAGAATGCTTGAATGAAAGAACTTGCAGAAGATGGTTTGCAAAATTCAGAAGTAGAGATTTCAGCCTTGAAGGTGAAGATCGAACAGGACGTCCAGTTGAGTTTGATGATAAGCTCCTTGAGGCATTACTTGAAGAAAATCCTGCATTATCAGTTGAAGAATTGGCAATAAAGCTTCGTTCAAACCATACAACTGTTCATCGTCGTCTTCAACAACTTGGAACGATTCATAAACCTGGAAATGGGTGCCTAGTGAATTGTCCGAAAGCAACTGCAAATCCCGAGGTGACATCTGCTCTTCTCTCCATTCTCGCGAACTCATTTCACCTATCGAAATGCTAAACGTCGTAAACAGTGGCTTGGTAAAAGGGAAAAAGCTCAACCACAACCGAGAAGGGAATTTCATGAGAAAAAGTTCTTCTCTCTTTCTGGTGGGATTGCAAAAGAGTAATTCACTTTGAATTGTTGCCACCTAATGCAAGAATCAATGATCAAGTCTACTGTCAGCAATTAGAGCGTTTGAACCAAGTTTTGAAGGAAAAAAGACCCGCTTTAGTGAATCGAAAAGGAGTAATGTTTCATCAGGACAATGCGCGACCTACACTGCAAAGATCACATCACAGAAGATCGAAGAGCTTGGTTGGGAAAAAATTCCTCATCCACCTTACTCTTCCGACATCACTCCTTCAGACTACCATTTGTTTCGTAGTTTTTCAGTATCCTTTGGGGGACATAACTTTCGCAAGCCAGGAAGAGGTCGAAACTGACACTTCCGAGTTCTTCGCTTTGAAGCCAAAGAAGTTTTACATTGATGGGATAGAAAAAGCTTGTAAATAGATGGAAGGAAGTTATAGATAATCAGGGTAAGTATATTAATGATTAAATTTCAGTTAAATATAACATTTGATCACTTGTTTTCTTTATTCACAATTCGGACAGTCCTGATAAAATGGAGTAAAAAAATTATTTCACTGAGCAATGTCCCGGAGATTATCGGTTGGGACGCATGTTGTTAAAAAGCTAATATCAAAATTCGGTAACAACCCAACGTATAGGAATTATTTTTAAAGCGGTGAGATTACTGAGATAAGATTAAGAACTTTTCTGTTTAGTCCAGTCTATATCTCAAGTTGAAACTAAGTGAGCCGTGAGTATATGTTCAACGTGTTCTGGATTACTTCAGTTGATTTTAAATATGATAGGCTTTCTTTATTTTTAAAGCTAAATATACTTGGATAAGCTGGCAGTAAATGTTTATGTCATCTGAAACAAGAGACCAACTGGTAAAATCGTATCTGGAATTATTTTCAGCCACAAGATATAGCTTAAGTGTCCAATCGCTGTTTAGCACCATAAATTGAAGCTTTTGAAAAACAATTTAGTATGACCCTTTCTAACTCGGTCTAATTTATTGCGTAAGTAATATTTTACACAACATGTCCAATATATCAACTCCAGTAATTTCGTATATTTCAACCCCTTCATATATATGTCTCCATGCCAACATCTATTTAATCGTCTCCACCTGTTTTTCTTTTCTTTTTTATCCGGGATAAGTTTATTCAGAAGTCAGACTCACTGCTTGAAACTATGGTGATAAAATGCACTAAAATATTTTATTATAGGACAGTATTCCGTGTATAAATGGATAAACTTACATACTTGCTCTTCACTAATATTACAAACATTGGTTTTATATTTTGGTACAAGGTCAGCAATTTCTGGGCAAGAGAAAAATCGTTTACTCTGACCCCAATGCTCGATTGGTACTTATTTTATTGACCCCGAAAGGATGAAAAGTAAAGTCGACTCGGAATAAAGACGGACGAAATGCCACTAAGAATTTTGCCCAATGTGTTAACGAATCTGCTAACTCATCACCCAACTAATACGACTAATACTTTTGTTCACCAACAGGAGGAACACCACATTTTTTTCTGAGAATAATTGAACCACGGTATATTCGCTTCTCTGCTTTCTACACTTAGGGTGACTAGAACCATCAGCTTTGCGATCTTTAAGAGTATTAACTCATGTTCGCGTGGCTAAACATTTATTCTATCGTCTGTATTGAAGATAAAGGCGTTTTCTTTACTTTTTAAACGCAGGAAGTTTTATATGCGTTGGTGCCAGATTTTTGCTAATAATATTCATGTTATTAGATAACAGCCTATTATCTGTGTTTTTGTCAATGCAATAAAGATTTTTACTCTTGCCTAACATATGAATTTTCGAAATTCCATCAAAATTCCAAGTTTTTGTTTAAAAAGCTCTGAGAGAGGCTCTCGCAGATTTTCTAGAATCTTACATTTTTATGGGATTGGAAAATAATGTTCCGAATTGTTCGTGGGTTTTTTTTTGTTTTTTTTTTGCTTAGAAACGGGAGACGTCAGACTTGACTACATAAGATCCAGATATGTTATTGTCAAAAAAGTAGACTCACCATTTTATTATACTTATACAGATTTCTCGATTAGGTACTTGAGGCATTAAAAAAATATATAATTGCAATGTTTTTAGTGTAAATAGTTAATATGTTCTTTTTCATATGTAGATAGTTATCAGTTTGTGTAAAAAAAAAGAAGCAATATGATATTGTATGTGTGCGTGCGTATGCGATTATATACGAGTAAAACTTCGATATAAATAAAAAGATAGAAGAGTCCTTAGTGGCGACAGCAGTTCTTTATGGACTATTAAAAACTGAAACAGTCTCAATATGTTATGTAAATTTATGTAATGTATTTTGTTGGGAGTGGAAACAAAGTTAATCAACTTCGTAAAAATCTCTTATGAATTGTTAGCAATTATACTCTTGATTCAATTACACTCGAGAATTTAAAAGCGTAGTATCTGTTTCTTTATTACCCACAAGGGGCTAAACATAGAGGGGACAAACAAGGACAAACAAACGGATTAAGTCGATTATATCGACTCCAGTGCGTAACTTGTACTTAATTTATCGACCCCGAAAGGATGAAAGGCAAAGTCGACTTCGGCGGAATTTGAACTCAGAACGTAACGGCAGACGAAATACGGCTACGCATTTCGCCTGGCGTGCTAACGGTTCTACCAGCTCGCCGCTGTGAGAGAAAGTTGGGGCGAAAGAGTACAACAGGTGTCGCCCCCACCGCCACCGGAGCCACGTGGAGCTTTAGGCGTTTTTGCTCAATAAACACACATACAACGCCTGGTCTGGGAATCGAAACCGCGATCCTAACCACTGGACCATTGCGAAATATCCTTTATATTTTGTGTATGTGTTTGTAAAAGAATGATTAGTGACAAACAACAGTAAATTTACTTCACCCTTCCATAAATAAAGCTTTTCTCAATGCTCTAATCTTTACGAACACCAATATTCTAATAAGTGAACGTTGCATCAAGTTAATTGTGCATGCAAGGTGGAGGCGCAATGGCCCAGTGGTTAGGGCAGCGGACTCGCGGTCATAGGATCGCGGTTTCGATTCCCAGACCGGGCGTTGTGAGTGTTTATTGAGCGAAAACACCTAAAGCTCCACGAGGCTCCGGCAGGGGATGGTGGTGATCCCTGCTGTACTCTTTCACCACAACTTTCTCTCACTCTTACTTCCTGTTTCTGTTGTACCTGTATTTCAAAGGGCCGGCCTTGTCACTCTCTGTGTCACGCTGAATATCCCCGAGAACTACGTTAAGGGTACACGTGTCTGTGGAGTGCTCAGCCACTTACACGTTAATTTCACGAGCAGGCTGTTCCGTTGATTCGGATCAACCGGAACCCTCGCCGTCGTAATCGACGGAGTGCTTCCCTCCCTGAGCATGCAAGGAAATCCATTTTTTATCTACTTTTTATAGAACTCCTTCTGAGTAAAAAGAGGTAAAAACGGAGTCGAACTGTTTGATATTTTCATGGGAGTATATAATGGGGATAAATATTGCTAAATTTCAGTCTACATATTCTAAACTTCTTATGACCTTTATTAAGACGTTGGCGTGTTAGTATCGCTGAATATGAACCGTTATAAATTAGACTTAAAAAAGAACACATAATTATTAACAAAATAATTTGCCGAACTGCTAAGTTACGAGGACGTAAACACACCAGCATCGGTTGTCAAGCGATGTTGGGGGACAAACAAAGACACACAAACACAGACATATATATAATAGTAATGACCCGCTTCGGTCAGACACTGACCATGGGTTTGCACCTAGAGAGTTACCCCCTGAGGCACAAGTCTGGGCAAGGTTGTTTTATGGAAGACCAGCAGTCGCCCATGCATACCAGCCTCCCCTCTCCACGTCACCGATGTTGTCCAAGGGAAAGGCAAGGGCCGATATAGCTTGGCACCCGTGACGTCGCAACTCATTTCTACAGCTGAGTGAACTGGAGCAACGTGAAATAAAGTGCCTTGCTCAAGAACACAACACGCAGCCCGGTCCGGGATTCGAGCTCACAAACTCACGATCGTAAGCTCGGCGCTCAAACCACTGAGCCACGCGCCTTCAAAACATATATATATATATATAGTTTCCGTCTACCAAATCCACTCACAAGGCTTTGATCAGCCCGAGGCTATAATAGAAGACACTTGCCCAAGGTGCCACACAGTGGGACTGAATCCTGAACAATGTGGTTGGTAAGCAAGCTACTTACCACACAGCCACTCCTACGCCTATATATATATATATATATTAGTTATTTCTTTTACCAAGCCTAATACATTTCATATAAGGGTTATATTGTGAACCAATAAATTTCTCCCTTCTTTCTATTTTTCATCATATTCAGATATGTACGCTAGGTTTCGATTAAAAATTATTTATTGACATTTTTCATGAACATCTGAAGATTTGTAGCACAGACCATCGATTTCAGTCTTCAAAATACATACATACATACATACATACATACCTACCTATTTCTTTATTACCCTCAAGGGGCTAAACATAGAGGGGACAAACAAGGACAGACAAAGGGATTAAGTCGATTACATCGACTCCAGTGCGTAACTGGTACTTAATTTATCGACCCCGAAAGGATGAAAGGCAATGTCAACCTCGGCGGAATTTGAACTCACAACGTAACGACAAGCGAAATACCGTTAAGCATTTCTCCCGGCGTGCTAACGTTTCTGCCAGCTCTCCGCCTACATTCATACATACATTCATACATACATACATACATACATACATAATTTTAAAATAGGATAAAATCTTTATAAGAATTTATCAAATAGTTAGCGTGAAAAACCTCATAAGAGAAAAAAAAAAACATCAATGTTTTTCTTTTAAATGTATTCATTTTTATTTTATAGAGGGCATTATTACACATAAATGCCACATACTAGGAGGGACTTTCGAAGTCAAAACTACTAAAATAAACATACATACATAAAGCATGCAGGCACTCCACGTATACACTTACATAAATATACGCATAACTATATATGTATATAAAAATCTTTGCAAAACATACTTGATACAGTCACAATATTTAAAGAAAGAAAGATCTAAAGCGGTGAACTTCTAGATCCGTTAGCATGCCGGACAAAATGCTTTGCAGCATTTCGTCCGTCTTTACATTCCGAGTTCAAGTTTTACCGAGATCGACTTTGCCTTTCAACCTTTCGGGATCAATGAAAAAAGAGCCATTGGGGTCGATGAAATCGTCTTACCCCCTCCCCCATTCTTTCTGGCTCGATGAAAAAAGAGCCATTGGGCTCGATGAAATCGTCTTACCCCCTCCCCCATTCTTTCTGGCCTTGTGCCAAAATTTTAAACCAATATTGAAAGAAAGATTTTCTTAAAAGTTATTAACTTTTAAAAGATTCCTAG
>NC_042998.1:3453119-3478119 GCF_006345805.1 Octopus sinensis | reverse complement strand
TATACGGAGAATATTTGATTCGCATTTATGAAATATATATATATATATATATATATATATAATATATATATATATATATATATATATATATATATTCAGAAATGTAATCGCATGTGGACTGTTGACGATTTTTCCTCCATCTTCCTTCTTTTTCTTTGGACTTTTCTGTTTTTCCTGTCCCTGACGAAGAGCTATGCTCGAAACGTAATTAGGGCGACGAGCTGGTAGAATCGTAAGCACGCCGGGCGAAATACTTGGCGGTATTTCGTCTGCCGTTACGTTCTGAGTTCAAATTCCGCCGAGGTCGACTTTGCCTTTCAACCTTTTGGGGTTGATTAAATAAGTACCAGTTACGCACTGGGGTCGATGTAATCGACTTAATCCGTTTGTCTGTCCTTGTTTGTCCCCTCTGTGTTTAGCCCCTTGTGGATAGTAAAGAAATAGGTATTTCGTCTGCCGTTACGTTCTGAGTTCAAATTCCGCCGAGGTCGACTTTGCCTTTCATCCTTTAGGGGTCGATTAAATAAGTACCAATTACGCACTGGGGTCAATGTAATCGACTTAATCCGTTTGTCTGTCCTTGTATATCCCCTCTATATTTAGCTCCCTGGGGGCAATAATGAAAAATATGCTCGAAGCGTTAAACAACAACCCTCTTCTTTCTCCGAGCGTCATTAATACATTACTTGTGCTACGTACTCACGTTTGTTTAGTTATTTTCTTTTCCTCTCTGTCTTTTGAATATATATGACCCATAATAATAGAATAAAAAAGCGAAGCGAATGACTCATACGAAGGACGCGGAATACAGAAATAAATGAATCTGCGGATTTTAGGTAGATATATATATTCTAATATTTATTTTAAAAGTATAAATAAAAGAGGAAATGAAAAGCTATTGAAACCGTTCCAAGCATTACACTACTCTAACGAGGTGCTATATAAAAACTGTTAGATAAGTTGCTTAACTGTTTTTATATAACCTTCTTTCTAACAGATCTTTACGAAGAGGAATTGTGATGGTGTTATTATTATAACTGTTCCTGCAGCTATTACTGATGCCAGTAGTTTCATGATAAAGAAATAGATGAAACATTAAGGTGTGTCGGCTCTCTTACATCGGTAGAACTATTGGAGTGCGACGGAAAAACTTGCCCCTATTTTATACTGTTTTATTTTTTTTGCGGCACGAGTAGACAGGTAATAAATGTATCTTCATGTAGCAAATATTTCATCGCGTTTTTTATTCCGTTATCAATATGATTTTGCACAGATATATACTCTACCTTTGCTGTTGAAACATATGTCAATGTGTAAAATATGGGAGTTCTTTTCCGCAACTTTTATAAAACTGTGAAAGTGTAGCGTTCTAGACTCTTTTACTCCTTAACTTGTTTCAGTCATTTGACTTTGGCTATGCTGGAGCACCACCTTTAGTCGAGCAAATCGACTCCAGGACTTAATCTTTGTAAGCCTAGTACTTATTCTATCGGTCTCTTTTGCTGAACCGCTAAGTTACGGAGACGTAAACACACCAGCATCGGTTGTCAAATGATGTTGGGGGACAAAGATACACAAACATATACACACACATATACATATATATACATATATACGACCGGCTTCTTTTCAGTTTCCGTCTACCAAATCCACTCACAAGGCTATGGTCGGCCCGAGGTTATAGTAGAAGACACTTGCCCAAGGTGCCACGCGGTGGGACTGAACTGGGAACCGTGTGGTTGATCAGCAAGCTACTTACCACACAGCCACTCCTACGACGGTAAAAAAAAGTGTAAACCTGTAGTGAATTGAATTATAGTGTCTCAGGTATTTGGAATAGATTCAATATTGTCATTATTGAGGTGAATATTAGTTTATAGTACAAAACCGCAACTCACTCGGATTTACTATTTGATTTAATATTTGATTCGCATTTATGAAATATATATATATATATATATATATATATGTTTCAGAAATGTAATCGCATGTGGACTGTTGGCGATTTTTCCTCCATCTTCCTTCTTTTTCTTTGGACTTTCCTGTTTTTCCCGTCACTGACGAAGAGCTATGCTCGAAACGTAATTAGGACGGCGAGCTGGCAGAATCGTAAGCACGCCGGGCGAAATACTTGGCGGTATTTCGTCTGCCGTTACGTTTTGAGTTCAAATTCCGCCGAGGTCGACTTTGCCCTTCATCCTTTAGGGGTCGATTAAATAAGTACGTTGTTCGGTTTATTTTTACACAGGAGTTTAGTCATTCCATCTAAACCCGCAGGAATACCGTTGAATTGTTGCTGTTTTTGTTGCTGTTGTCTCTGTTATCATCCTTGTTTTTAATATATGCTGACATTGTCTGTAAAAGTGTTGTTAGGTGATGTTTCTCTATTGATATCATTGCTTATTTCTAGCATTTTTTCTATCTCTTTTGCTTTTTATCTTTCAGTTATTTCCATGTTCATTGTTGTTGCTCTGATCGTTAATGTTATTGTCTCGTTTCTACCACATCACTTCTGTTATTGTTTATATATTTCTTTCATTTCGGTTTTGTTATTACAGCGTTTATTGACTGCAGTGTGCCTGTTGCCTTTAATATCATTAAGCTAATTTTCCTATTGTTGCTATTTGCCAGTCTATTAATGTTTAAAGAGACTGCTGATACCAGCATGGCTATTATTTTTAGTAACCTAACAACGAAATGTCACCCAAGCAGAACAGGGCATTTATATGGGACAAACATAGAATCACAATTTTAAAAATCCAACTTTCGCCGACATTGTTTGAAGGAAATATTTTAATGGCGCCGGTAATTAATACACAAAGCATATCTGGACAAAACTAGAATTTGGTTAAAAATAAATTTTCTGCCTCCAACGAGGTCATTGATAGGAAAGATATGAGTACTACAGTACCCAATCCATTTCCTCTATTTTTTTGTGTAGATGTTGCTATTGCTTAACCCTTGGTCAGTCTTGATCGGGTAAACCCTATGATAAAAAGTATCCCAGCCTTATCTATCCAGTCGTTTTAGGGTTCTGTAGGACTAGTTTATGTAGTCTGTCGTTTCCTTTTTTCTTTCCTTATGATTTGAGGGAGACTTGGGTACTATTTCTAGCTGGTCAAGCAACCCATACAGAAGCTACGACAATGCTAATAGTTTTTCAGGCGGGTTACTCTTCTTTAAAATGTTTAACGTTAATTCCCAAGATGTATATTGTTAGTGTAAAGAAATAGAGCTAGAAACTTCTTTGTTTTATGTGAACACTTTTACTTCGCTTTTTCCCTTTCTGTTGCAATATTCGTCTCTAGTTTTTTAATCATCTTTTCCCTTGCTGTCTTTGACATTATAACCAGAAACTGAATCGAGAGTAAAATATATTTTTATATCTTCATTTGATGTTTAACAATCCCGACTAACATGAATTGCAAATGCTCTACTATCTTTCTCTTCATCTTTATTATTGTTATTTTTATAAACACACACTGAAAAATAAATTCATTCTGATGGTAGAAGGTGGACCTGCAAAATGTCTGCTGTGATTGCAGCTTATCTAGTTAGTATTTATGTATATGAGAATATGTCTGTATAGATTTGTATATCTGGGTACGTGAGTGCATATGTTATAAAATCTAATTATATATACATATATGCAAGTATAAATATATATATGTGTGTGCATCTGCTTGAATGTGTGCCTCTGCGCATGTGCGCATTAGGAGTAAGATAGAGAACATCAGTGAAAGACTAGTTTCTTTAATAGCTCTGTGCAATATGAATATATATATATTTCCAGACGTCTCAGTAGGAAATGATTTCAATTTCTCTGTAGACGTCGGAAAGAAAATCTTTTCAATTAACCCAGCGACACTAGTTTGAAACCTTTCTAAATAACACCTAAAAAAAAATCATTTAAATTTTTGTGTTCATATGAATTACAGAGCAGACCCGAATGAATGGTATGTCGGTTAATGTGGAATGCATTTAATAGGTTAGTGTATGTATAAGATGCGGCAGCGAACGGAAGCAAGCATCGAGGATGCCAGAACTAGATGTACCGAGCTACTATCATTAAGTATTTCATTTGAATATGGTTTGTGGATAGATTACTCTCAGATCATATATCAAAGGGATATTATAATTAAAACCCTGGACGATAGATATAAAATGCTCGAGATTCTGGGCAAATCATAAATCACAGTATGTCTTAGTCGATCTCCTTGTAAAAGGTTCTAAAAACATATTCTACTAAATCACATTCAGAAACTGCAAAGTTTCTGTATGCAATTGAAGTGAAGTGAAATGTAAAGAATCCATTTCAAAATCATCTCATTCGCAGTAAATCTCTATATATAAAGCTGAAGTTGTCTGTGTATGGCAGGTTTGGTAGCCTTCAACTAACACTATCTCCTCCGAGACTCTGCGGCGCAAGTTGACCAAAATTGAAAGTATGATAGAAGAAGGATTGCTTTTCCTTTCTTAGAAGAAAAAAATTCAAATCGTATCATGTTAACACCAAAAATTATTTACATCACAAAGGTGCTTTTTTTCTATGAAAACCCCTATTTTTTACGATTTTTTGACTGCTGTGTCGCCATTTTTCGGTGTATTTCAACCAGAAAAATGTTCACTTAAAGAGAATAACAAACTACATAATGCAAATGTTTTACTTTCCAAAAATTCCAATGCTAAAGGGTCAAAACAAACCCGAGCAACACCGGGTGGTACTGCTAGTTGTTGATAAACTAAGAAAATCTGTTTGTCCATCACACCATTCTCACGATCATAAATACGATCATTTATATTTTAGAAATTTTGTGGGAAATATGCTGCTTTCTTTTTAAGCTGTCCCTGACTTTCCGACACATACAGAATAAACATTGAACCAGCCTTGACCTAAAGCGTCAGATTATCAACTTATGTATATAAACGTTCACCGCAACGAAAGACAGGGGGACATGCAGAAAGTAATTGATACATAAAGAGAAATAGTTTGAGAAAGAGAAGAGAAATAAAATAGATAATAAAATATTGTAAAATAGTGATGAACTGAGAAGGGGCGGCACGGTATATATTTTCTGAGGAAGAAGAATCTTAATAGTAAAGATAAAATACACCAGAACTTAGTTGGAAATTGACTGCATCGCATAACTGAAACTCTTGATAATTTTGTAAAATAAGTTCGTGCAATGAGCTTATTCCACAGAATTAAATCATGTTTTGCAGCGATCGTGTGACACAAATAACGTACTAAAAGTAGCATAGTGAAAGCTAACAGTCTAGTAATTAATACAAATTGCATCCATAGAGATCATTATCTGTGATGATTGATCGTTATCAATGTTTAAATCAAGGTTTAAATCAATGAAAGTTAATTAGATATGGGATGAAGTGAGGAATGAGCTTGGTGGGATCAGTCTCAGCCAGTATCCAGTGAGGTTATACTATAGCGTGACAGAAATATGCAGTGAAATGTGGCGAGCTGGTAAAAATGTTAGCACGTCGGGCGAAATGCGTAGCCGTATTTCGTCTGCCGCTACGTCCTGAGTTCAAATTCCGCCGAGGTCGACTTTGCCTTTCATCCTTTCGGGGTCGATTAAATAAGTACCAGTTACTCACTGGGGTCGATGTAATCGACTTAATCCGTTTGTCTGTCCTTGTTTGTCTTCTCTGTGTTTAGCCCCTTGTGGGTAGTAAAGAAATAGGTATTTCGTCTGCCGTTACGTTCTGAGTTCAAATTCTGCCGAGGTCAACTTTGCCTTTCATCCTTTCGCGGTCGATTAAATAAGTACCAGTTACGCACTGGGGTCGATATAATCGACTTAATCCGTTTGTCTGTCCTTATTTGTCTCCTCTATGTTTAGCCCCTTGTGGACAGTAAAGAAATAAGAAATATGCAGTGAAAATAATAGATCTTTCATTGAAATTTTTCAGGAAGAAGAATTGTCTTTTCTTTGATGAAGCCACGCAACTGTGACCTTAATATATCTTCAAAGAAACAATGGCTTCTTTGTGTGTGTTCCCGTCTTTCGTTGGACATCACTTTTCGTTTTAGGAGTCATTTTCCTATTTGTTAACTTTCCACTGCTCTTGACATTTTGTTAAACTTCTAATTGCCATAAGATAATACTATGCTTATATTAGTAACAGAGCTCTCGATCTTCCTGTCATCTGTTTCCTGATCATTATCTTCCTAACCATATACTTCTGATACTAAGTATGGGGCTATTTATTTTACTTACCTCGGATTTACAACCGATGTTCCTTACTGGTACTCTGAAGCCAGCAGACATTTTATTTTTGCTAATTTTTTTACGATCTATCGCTCTCCTTTCTTCTCTGCCTTTACTGCTCTTCATAAAAGAGGAGCTATAAAGGCAGAGAAGATTCAACGGCCCTTGCTACAACTGGTACTGCAGTTGAGCTTTCTGTCTTGCGCCTTCAATCTCAATTTGTTTCTCTCCGCACCCATAACAAATGCATCTTCGGAACCTCCAGGTACCCAAACTTGGTCTTCGATTGACCCAAGGCTACACATCCGCCAAAAAAGATATAGATAAACGGTTGAGGGAGATTAGAATAGAATGTCCTGCAGAACTTCTTCAAAGAGTTTGCCACTTAGGGACCTGACAGGTTATAATGAAGATTTTAAGCACTTGAAAAATTATTGAAAACTTGTGGATACCTAACGCTACAGGTAGTAACCCGCCACCTAAATAAATTCTACCAGGAATATCGTATATAGTAATTTTTCCAATGTCTTGTCACATTTCTTAAAAATTTGTGGGGAGGAGTAAATTGAATAAATTGACTCAAGGCGTAGGAGTGGCTGTGTGGTAAGTAGCTTGCTTACGAACCACATGGTTCCGGGTTCAGTCTCACTGCGTGGCACCTTGGGAAAGTGTCTTTTACTATAGCCTCGGGTCGACCAAAGCCTTGTGAGTGGATTTGGTAGACGGAAACTGATGAAGCCTGTCCCCTCTTCTCCCTTTCTTTCTCCTCCCTCCCCCTCCCCCCTTACCTCCCCCCTCTTCCCTCATCTCCTCTCTCTACACTACACCATACGACTTTACACATCACATCATATATACATACACACGTCCAGACCTCTCATACGCACTAATACTCTCTCATACACACACACACACTCTTCTCATACACACACTCCTATGTTGGAGCGAGGTCATTTAACCCTATTATCTCCCCTAATTTCGCTCTTGCGTCTCACGTTTGATCTTTGACTTCTGGCCGAAATCAGATCGCCATGTTGATTCGCTAGCCTCTGCACGCATATTTTTTTCTCTCCTTCTTTCTGTGTTTTTTCTCTGTGTATCTTTCTGTTGAAGAGCGTAGGCTCGAAACGTTAAAGACTTGTTTTATTTATATTTCCTGAGCGCCATACTAATACAATTGTTTGTTTGTATTCCACCTGCCTTCGTCTTTTGTTTATATCCGTAAACCTGCCTTCGTCTTTTGTCTATTTTCATAAAGCTTCCCGTTATATATATATATATATATATATATATATATATATATATATATATATATATATATATATATATATATATATATATACATATATGTATGTGCGTGTATGTGTTTGTGTGTCTGTGTTTGTCCCCCCAACATTGTTTGACAACCGATGCTGGAGTGTTTACGTCCCCGTAACCAAGCGGTTCGGCAAAAGAGACCGATAGAATAAGTACTAAGGCTTATAAAGAATAAGTCCTGGGGTCGATTTGCTCGACTAAAGGCGGTGCTCCAGCATAGCCACAGTCAAATGACTGAAACAAGTAAAAAAGTACTTATTTTATGAACCACAAAAGGACAAAAAGTAAAGCTGACCTCTGTGAGATTTGAACTCAGAATATAAAGAATACGCAAGAAGCGCTGCGAAGCAAGATGATGATGATGATGATAGTGAAAGAGAAGAGGAGGATGGTGACGATGTTTGCAATCTGAACTTTAAATGAAAACATTTGGTTGGTAAGGGAAATACATTAACAGACGGTAAGACTAGCATAATTAATATGACTAATTGCTATTGTTGTTAATTAATAACATCCCCGCAGGAAATGTAAATATTTGAAATATTTTCTTTCCGTTTATCAATCAACGCCGTTGTCTTTGACCGAAATCGTACATTATTCCCCCCCCCCTTCTGTTGGGTGTGAGAAAGAGAGAGACAGAGAGAGAGAGAGAGTGAGTGAGAGAGAGAGAGAGAGTTCGATTTTCTTTCAATGTGTCTTTGTTTATTTCTTTTATGATTTCTTAATAAAGAATCTGTAACGAATAAACTGCATTACAAAGACTTTCTCGCCTTGAACTTATGCGCACACGGAAAATGTATGTAGGTATATACATATATATATATATATATATATTATATATATATATATATAATATATATATATATATATAGATATATATATATATATATATATATATATATATATATATATATATATAATATATATATATATATATATATAGTTAATCCAAACATGAAAACACAAAGAGAAAACACAACAGCGCGATGACGTGGAACAAGTATAGTGTTATTGGACGCTCGGGAAAGGAAACGAAAGAAAGAAGGAGGATTTAACGTTTCGAACGGAGCTCTTCGTCAGAAATATAGAAAAAGGAAAGGTCCAAGGGAACACGGAGAAAGAAAATCGCCAACGATACACACGCGGTCACACACACACAAACACACACACACACATATATATATATGTGTACATATATAATTAATATACACAGCAGTGAGCTATGTTTTACCAAAACGGAAAACTATAACTGTCAGTAAATATAACTGGAGACCATGGGATTGCACCTAGAAAGTTATCCCACCTCCCCGAGGCACAAGTCCGGGCAAGGTTGTTTGTGGAAAGCCAACAGTCACCTGTGCATAGCAGTCTCCCTTCTCCACGCCACCGATGTTATCCAAGGGAAAGGCAAAGGCCGATACAGCTTGGCACCAGTGATGTTGCAACTCATTTCTACAGCTGAGTGAACTGGAGCAATGTGAAAATAAAGTGTCTTGCACAAGAACACAACGTGCATCCCGGTCCGGGTATCGAATGGTACTTCATATGATAGACTCGACTGCGAAAGGGTTAAAGGCAAAGTCGATCTCAGTGGAATTTGAATTCAGAACGTAGAGAGAGAGAAGAAATAAGAAATGCCGTTTAAACATTTAAACATTCTGCTAGCTCATCGCCTTCTCTCTCGCACTCTTTCTCTGTCATGTTGAATCGCTAGCTTCTGCACGCATTTTTTTTCTCTCCTTGTTTCTCTCCGTGTTTCTTTTGTGTGTATCTTTCTGTTGAAGAGCGTAGGCTCGAAACGTAAAAGACTTGTTTTATTTCTATTCCTGAGCGCCATACTAATACAATTGTTTGTTTGTACTCCACCTGCCTTCGTCTTTTGTTTATTTTCATAAAGCTTCCCGTTATATATATATATATATATGTGTGTGTGTGTGTGTGTGTGTGTGTGTGTGTGTGTGTGTATGTATGTATGTATGTATGTATGTGTGTATATATATATATATATATATATATATATATATAGGCGGAGGCGTTGCTGCGTGATAAGCTTACTCTCCAACCACATGGTTTCGAGTTCAGTCACACTGCGTGGCACCTTGGGCACGTCTTCTATTATAACCCCAGGTGAACAAAAGCCTTGTAAGTGGATTCGGTGGACGGAAACTGAGAGAATCCCGTCGTATATATATATGTAAGTATATATGTATATATCTATGTGTGTGTGTCTTTGTGTCGGTGTTTTCTCACCATCACCACTTGAGAACCGGTGTTGGTGCGTTTGCGTCTCCGTAACTTAGCGGATCGGCAAAAGTAACCGATTGCGTAAAGAAATAAGTTTTGGGGTCGATTCTTTCGACTAAAACCCTTCAAGGCAATGCTTCAGCTTGGCCACAGTCAAATGACTGAAACAAATAAAAGAATAAAAGAACATATTAGTGTGTGTGTGTGTGCGCTCACATGTGTATGCATTTCTACTTATATACATTTATGTATATATATATATATATATATATATATATATATATACACATGTTTGTATGAGCGCATGTATGTATATTAATACGTTTGTATATTTAAATGCAAATATGTGTATGTGCATTCGTATGCTTTATATGTTTATATGCGTGTGCATGTGTGTGAATCTATGAATGTTAAATAGATCAACGAATATATGAAATAAAACTTTATTAAATTGCGTAAATACTTACATGTGTGTACGCATAATGATACACAACATGTGCACATATACACATATGCATCCTGTACACACATACGCAAGCATATGTTTGTGTATGAGTTCAGACACACACTTACGGGTGCGGATGCGTTCGTGGCAACGAACTCGAGATAGTTTTTCCAGATCTTAAACCAGATGAATCAGAACCATTTTAAGATGGATACTTTAAAGCGATTTGTTGTTAGCTTTTATCTTCGAATATACAGATTATGGCCCTGGGGCAGATTTGTGCTTACTAATGGTTGATGATGTAATCATTTTCGGTGATGAAATTTCTCTCACATAGTAGCTCTCTTTCTTCTCTCTCTCTCTCTCTCTCTCTCTCTCTCTCTCTCTCTCTCTCTCTCTCTCTCTCTCTCTCTCTCTCATTTGGCTTTGCTACTTTTTTTTCAGAAAGTGCTTGAAATCTGGATTTAACGAAATGCTTTATCAGTAACTTCATAGTGTATAGTTGGTGCGGACCTATTCTTCACCTTGTGTGTGTTTTTAAATAAAGCAGGCCGTTGACATTTTCCTCTTGGTTTTCTACTTAGCTGGGCAGTGACTGACGTTGGTTCATTTCATTACCAGGAGAACGGCGGATATAAATAAATTTTTGAGCTATTCTTATCTTTAGAAATAATACGTATTTTAATGTTTACATCTACACAGCGTTTCGACCTGTTTGCTCTTCGATTGTCATGAAACAACTTGTTTCCTAGACGTCTGGATAATATCGGGCAGGATACGAACTCAGTTTCTTTCTAAAATAATAGCAACGCTCTTATCCACTGTGCCACGACGCCTGCACAGACGTCAGTGGCATAGTGGTTAAAAAACGGAGTGCATATATGTAAACATTAGAAAATTGCTACATCTCTAAAGATAACGTTAATAAACCCCAAAAAATTATAATCTCATTATAATCTCAGACATTTAGACATTTAATCTCCAGTATTATGTTTCAGTATAACAAGAGCTTCGTAGAGACAGGCATTGATTGTACAATACTTGTTATCACATACTTCCATTTAGGCTCTAGCGATATCGTCGATAACCTTTAACATGAGTGAGATTAGGGTTTTTTACCAACTCTCATCAGAAATGTTCTACCATCTAAATACAGTTTATAGAAATTGGAAACATTCTATATACTACAGTTTTAAATTGTATTAAAGTTGTACATATATTCCAGTCAACGCTATTGGTTTAGTTATATTAGGTGATACCAGCGCTGAGTGATGGTTATGGCGAGGATGGGAAAGATAGTGTTGCTAGCTTGTTTACATTTTTATCACCTTCTTCTATGGCAGCTTTTGAAAATCATCTGATATTGCACGAGTTGGAAAAACAGTCTTTATCTGTGACAGCCATCATTCTCGCAACGAAATATTTTTGTTGGCGAAGCTGTTTCGCAATGATTTAAATTTGGATGGATTTCATCTAAGTGATTTTTTTAACCTTTTTCTATAACCGATAAAAAGATTTTATCAGTTTTTTTTTTCATAATACCGGTGTAGATTATAAATGGGAAAACAAACAAATAATATAATCAAGCCGTACATTATCCTCCGTATGGCTGCACCTAAGTCGTTGGTGGTATCTGTCATGACGATCAAAACAAAATTCCATGTGGGGAAAAAATAGGTTTTTGTAACCCAGACACAATAACGCTAAGTTATTAAGTAAAAATGTGTTTCTCTTATATAATACAAAAAAGCACCTGGTACGACTCTTGACTTATTTAAGTAGATAAAATTCTAAAGAAAAAGTAAAACAATTATTTTCAACATTCAGTTTGGCCTACACGACCGTAGTGTTGATAGCGCATGTGTTTTTTATGGATGTAACGTAAGCATTTTATGCATATATATATATATATAATATGCATATATATATGCATATATATATATGCATATATATATATATATTATATATATATATAATATATATAATATATATATATATATGCATATATATATGCATATATATATATATGCATATATAATATATATGCATATATATGCATATATATATATATGATGCATATATATATATAATGCATATATATATGCATATATATATATGCATATATATATATATATATATAATGCATATATATATGCATATATATATGATGCATATATATATATGCATATATATGCATATATATATATGATGCATATATATATATATATATATATATATATATATGCATATATATATGCATATATATATATGATGCATATATATATATATATGCATATATATATATATGCATATATATATAATATATGCATATATATATATATATGCATATATATATGCATATATATATATATATATATATTATATATATATATATACACCCACATATATATATATATATACACACACATATATATGTATGTATGTATTTATAATTTACTTAGTGGAGCTTTTAAAGTTTAATTTTACTTGCTACTGGCTTAGTGGCAAGTTTGTGAAGAAAATATTTAAAATATTTAAGCAAATGGCGGTGCCCCAGCATGGCCACAGCTCATGTGCTGAAACTAGATAAAATAAAATTTTAAAAAAAATATTCAACCCTTTAAGAAAATAGTGTTGACATTCATTATCCTAGATACTGTGATCATTTGTAACGCATGTATTCTTGGTCTCCAAGAATCCAAGTTCAGCCATACTTTAATCTAGTCGCGCTAATACTTAATTTGCATACTCCGCCTCAATAATCCACACCTGTCTTTTTTGTCCCGTGTTCTCTTATTGATAGTAAGTAGGCATATATCATTAATAATTGTACATCTTATTTAAACCTTTTACATTTGTGGTACCAAGCAACAATATCAAGACGGTTGTGTTTTAATTTGGTTATTGATTTTATTCTTAGGTTCAACCAATACTCTTCAGCAATCAGTCTCACTAATTCTGTTTTATTTACTTCTTTATTGTTCTCGCCATCACCTCATTCCTACGATTCTTCCACAGTTGGTAACAAAGTGATTGATAGCACCAGCTTTGGCTTTGATTAAACTGTAGTTGTTGACAGCTCATGCTTTCTGTGTCTTGTGTAGTAATTAATTATGAACGTAGATATAGCTGACTGATATATTCGTTTTGGAACTAGATCCTGAGTTCAATTTTCCATCAAAGTATCTTGGGAAAGTGCACAATCCCATAATCTCAAGCCTTCCCTGAATGCAGATGCAGAAATAAATCCAGTTGTCTTCAAGGGAAGGAATACGATATATCCGTTGTTTATGAAGCACAGAGATCGAGCATTATATTGGATCAGAGAAAAGAAAATTTAAATCCAGATATAATAGCTACCTTTCGACCTTTAGACACAGTGGGAAGAGATATAACAACACTCTCAGCACTAGTCTGGAAGCTTGAAGACGAAAGAATTAACTAAATCAAGTAGAAAATATTTTCCTGATCCAAACTGTATATTAATGGGTCATAAAGATGTTAGATATGTTCTCTCGAAAACCTACATCATTTGAAGAACTTAAGAGCCTCCAATGACTGCGTAAGTTCCAGAAACGAGATATTTTTTTAATATTTGCATAATTTAAATTTATATTTGCATAATTTAAATTGGCAGAATTTAAAGATAAACCACCGGGCACATCTTAGACTATTTCCATTTCATAACGTATTTTTGACGCACATACGTTGTAACCTGTGTGTTCTTTATTTTTTTCTTTTTGTTTCTTCCTTGTGAGCGTTGCTTGTTCAAGCGTCATTCATCCGCTTTAAAAGCAATTGAGCGTTCCCGGTTTAAACGTCATCTGCTTTCAAAGCAGATGACAAACGCTCTTGTCCTTATCAGATTTGATAGATGGCAAAATATAATTTCGACCAGGAAGCCCTGGTGAGTTCTATTTCACAAGATTCGTGGTTTTCATTGTAACATTATACTTTATGGACTCTGCCGTCATCAGATGACGTATGAGGATTCTGAAATTGCTTGCTTAACAGTAACGACGATGATTTGTTTATAGTGATCAAAAATTTGTGTCGATATCAGCTCACTCTCTCCATCAGATCGATATCACATGTACAGGCGCACGACGTGCCACATTCAGCAGACTGAATGGATTGTTTTGCTCAAGAACAGAACGCAACGCCCGGTCTGGGAATGGAAACGACGACCTCGGAATCGTGAATGCAACACTTTAACCACCAAACCATGAGCCTTCGCTTACACATGATACACACATAAACACACACACACACACACACTCACACACACACACACACCACACACACACACACACACACACACATAAACACACACACATACACACACAAAATTTCTAACATGGATGTATAAAAATTCGAAATGTTACCTTCATATAAAGGACAGCATGTCTGTCATGTTCACAGAAGTGGGTTCGATTCTCACTGGCAGCCCTCGACGTTCTTTCCTTTCAATCTACACGGAATCATTTATAGCTTTATCTACTTCGAGTACCACGATTCAAAATAATCTCATTTTTACATTACATTATATACATGCATACATACATACACACACACACACACACACACACATACATACATACATACATACATACATACACACACACACACACACACACACATACATACATACATACATACATACATACATACATACATACATACATACATACATACATATATATACACGCACACACATACAGTTTACGAAGAACCGCTTTACGGAACCCTGGGTTTACGAGTTTTATCTTTCAAGCACAAGATCCAATTTTTGAACGAAGAGCATAAATTTCTACTACCATAACCAATGCTTCTGTGTGTTACCGAGAAATTTATAGAGAGCGAAAAAAAAGCTTCTTCTTAGCAAACAACTCTAGACACGTTTTTTAAAAAGAAATCTACACATCCGTCTACGAATGCTTGTGAATTGGCGACCGCGTCTACAAGTGATGGTGTGCGCGTGTCTAGTGTGAATGAAACTGATTAAAATAATATTCTTTATCATAAATGATCTTGACTTTCTTTTTACTTTACATAAAATATTCTTTACATACTACTGTTGTTTTATTGCCATTTATTTACGGGTATAAAAAACATTGGTAGGTAAAATATTTTTCTGGGAACGAATTACTACTATGAAAATTTATTGCTCTATTGAACGAGCTTTCGCTCTTCGAGCGGTCTTCGCGAACAAATGAACTCGTATATCGAGACACACACACACAGATCTATCTATCTATCTATATATATATATATATATATTATATATATATATATATATATATATATATATATATATATATATATATATATATATATAATATAATATAAAATAAATATAAGAGAGTGGTCACTATATTGCTCACTCTAGCACCAGTTAATCCAAAAGGTTTCAACCACGAAAATACATGATTCCCATGAAAGCCAGTACGACTGTTAGCTCACACGGACAGGGCAAGTAAAAAATAACAAAAATACAGATTATTTTGGGACAATTGTTTCGCTATTAATGAATTAAATGTAATATTACTTACAAAAAAATCCATTTGTAGCTCGTCAGCCAAGACTATCTGGATGAAATCCACTCAATCACACGCCAGATTTTACCATAACGATAAATACGCGTGTGGTTCAATTGATTACATCCGACGTTATAATTCAAATGCCCCAACCAACAGCGCGCCAAACTTTCACGGAAAACAAATACAGCATTTAGAAATAAATGCAGCATAATTATAATTAATTAATAAGGGTGAGAGAATTAGATACTAATTTAATAGTATATTTATTCAACACCAAGTGGCCTAGTGCTACGAGAAACCTGGATTATTATAATATTTATAACATATTATAATATTTTTACAAAATAAATATAAGAGAGTGGTCACTATATTGCTCACTCTAGCACCAGTTAATCCAAAAGGTTTCAACCACGAAAATACATGTTTCCCATGAAAGCCAGTACGACTGTTAGCTCACACGGACAGGGCAAGTAAAAAATAACAAAAATACAGATTATTTTGGGACAATTGTTTCGCTATTAATGAATTAAATGTAATATTACTTACAAAAAAATCCATTTGTAGCTCGTCAGCCAAGACTATCTGGATGAAATCCACTCAATCACACGCCAGATTTTACCATAACGATAAATACGCGTGTGGTTCAATTGATTACATCCGACGTTATAGCACTAGGCCACTTGGTGTTGAATAAATATACTATTAAATTAGTATCTAATTCTCTCACCCTTATTAATTAATTATAATTATGCTGCATTTATTTCTAAATGCTGTATTTGTTTTCCGTGAAAGTTTGGCGCGCTGTTGGTTGGGGCATTTGAATTATAACGTCGGATGTAATCAATTGAACCACACGCGTATTTATCGTTATGGTAAAATCTGGCGTGTGATTGAGTGGATTTCATCCAGATAGTCTTGGCTGACGAGCTACAAATGGATTTTTTTGTAAGTAATATTACATTTAATTCATTAATAGCGAAACAATTGTCCCAAAATAATCTGTATTTTTGTTATTTTTTACTTGCCCTGTCCGTGTGAGCTAACAGTCGTACTGGCTTTCATGGGAAACATGTATTTTCGTGGTTGAAACCTTTTGGATTAACTGGTGCTAGAGTGAGCAATATAGTGACCACTCTCTTATATTTATTTTGTAAAAATATTATAATATGTTATAAAATATTATAATAATCCAGGTTTCTCGTAGCACTAGGCCACTTGGTGTTGAATAAATATACTATTAAATTAGTATCTAATTCTCTCACCCTTATTAATTAATTATATATATATATATATATATTGGCTTCAGACTAGGATATTAGAAACCAAATAAATACGCCTGACTTCCATACTAAAAGTGCATTAGAAAGCGAAAGCCTGAAGCAATTTTATTTGTTTTTCTATATATATATTTCACTTTCTTCTTTTCTTTGCTATCATAATTACTGTCAGTGTGTACTGTTGATATAAACAATGGCGATAACAACGACCGCCATGAAGACAATGCCATGGTTGCTGTAGTTGTTGTTGCTGGTGGTGGTGGTGGTGATGGAAATGTTGTAAGTGGTATTGCAAGATTTGTCGTCAATGATGTCGCTATTTCAAGCACGCTATAGTAGATAAGACGAATTCTTACAAAAGATAAAGCACAGAATTACAAATATAGTTATTGAATGAGAAAGCAGTCACGAGAAAACCGGTTGGCTGATAATACATTATTTGTATATTATGTACGTATCTATAGAGAGAACTGAATAGCGATGCCTTACATCTAAGATATTAAGCACACATCTGCATTATGTCTAATACAAAGCAAAACAAGCAGACACATAAATATATTGGGGCATTCCATAAATTATGCGGTTTTTGTATACTTTTATTTTTCAAAATTAAGATAAACAAAATTCTTTTTAATTTAAAATATAATCTCCTTCATTTTCTACAATGCTTTTCCATCTATCTGGTTGACTTGCAAGACCCTTCTTTCAAAATTCACTTGTCCCTCTCGAAAAATACTCCTCTAGTACTGTTCTGACCTCGTCTATAGAATTCATAATTTTTCCGTCCAAATGATTTTGAAGACTGCAGAATAAATGATACTCACATGGGAAAATGTCCGGCGAATATGGTGGGTGGGGCATCGTTGCCCATCCAAACTGCTCCAGCCTTTGAAATGTTATCCTTGCTGCATGTGGTCGAGCATTATTCTGATGGAAGAACACCTTTCGTCTTGAAACCAAAGGTGGTTGTTTTTCTTCTAGCGCCGACTTAGGTCGCTCAAGCTGCCCGTAGTAGATCTCCTTTGTTATCGTTTGGTTTGGGTTTAAAAGTTCAAAGTGAACTAAACCTTTCATATCCCACCAAACAGATAACAACTTACGTAGGTAAAAACCTTCTTTAGCTTTCCCTACCCAATGTCTTCGGCGCTTGACATTTTTGTAGAGAAGCCATTTCTCATCACTTGTCACTATTCAGCCCAAAAAAGGCTCATTTGTGAGACGTGACAGCAAAGAAGGTCTCGCATTCACTCTCTGCGCTCGATTAGAAAGTTTGTAAGGAACCCATTCACTCAATTTGCTGACTTCTCCGATGGCACGTAGGTGTTGATGAATGGTTGACTGGCCAAATCCAAGTTTCCCTGTTAGTTCCTCAACAGTTACGCTGAGATTTTGTTCCGCCAGGGTTTGCATGATGTCCTCGTCGAGCTCTACAGATCTTCCAGGACGGTGCTCGTTTTCTAAGCTGTGGTTTCCGGCTCGGAATTTCTGGAACCACAGTTGACATCGGTTTACGCTTATTATCCGATCACCAAATACTGCATTAATATTTGTCACACTTTCCATAGCATTGTTACTTTTATTGAACTCATAAAGCAAAATATGCTGAATATGCTCCTTTGTCACTTCCATTATAGCTTTGGAAAAATAACAGTTAAAAGTGAACTGCACTCTTCAAAACTTGCACTAAGAATAGGGTAAAATTACTAACTGCTTTTATAGCAAGTTGATGCAGGCAGTTTATCCTGTCCCCCTCCGACTTTTAGTTCATGCAATTGAAAAAACCCGCATTATTTATGGGATGACTCAATAAATACATTCACACACACACACACACACACACACACACACACACACACACACACACACACACACACACACACACGCACTTGAATAATCAAGTCTAAATTTAGCACAAGGTCACAATTTCTGCAAGGGGTGCAGTCGAGTATATTGTTTTTAGCAATTCATTTCTACTTATTTCATTATGAAAGACAAATTCGCCCTTCATGGATTCGAATCAAAAACGGAAAGGGACACACACACACACACAATATAAATCAGGTAACTTGATAACATTGAAGTTAAGGGCACTCAATATAACAGATTATATATATAGGCGCAGGCGTAGCAAGACGCTTACTTTCCGGCCACATGGTTCCGGGTTCAGTACCATTGCGTGGAACCTCTGGTGTTCTCAACTATAGTCTCGGACACACTTAAGCTTTGTGAGTGGATTTCGGAGACGGAAACTGAAAGAAGCCCGTCGTATATATGTATATGTATATATATGTGTGTGTGTGAGTTTGTGTGTGTGTGTATGTGTGTATGTATGTGTGTGTGTGTATGTGTGTGTGTGTTGCGTGTGTGTCTTTGTGCTTCTTCTCCCATCACTGCCTGACAACCGGTGTTGGTGCGTTTATTAGCGCACCGTAAATTAGCGGTTCGGCAAAAGAGATCGATGGAACAAGTACTAGGCTTAAAATAATAAGTCCTGGGGTCGATTTGTTTGACTATAAGCCTCTACAAGGTGGCGTTCCAGCATGGATGTTGTAAAATGACGGAAAGAAGTAAAAAAAGAATATATATATATATATATATATATATATATATATATATATATATATTCTTTTATTCTTGTTTCAGTCATTTTATATATAAGGGTAAAGACCCCCTTCGGTCATGAATGACCATGGGATTGCACCTAGAAAGTTACCCTCCTAGACACAAGTCCGGGCAAGGTTGTTTATGGAAGGCCAGCAGTCGCCCATGCATACCGGCCTCCCCTCTCCACGCCACCAGTGTTATCCAAGGGAAAGACAAAGGTCGATACAGCTTGGCACCAGTGACGTCGCAACTCATTTCTACAGTTGAGTGAACTGGAGCAGCGTGAAAATAAAGTGCCTTGCTCAAGAATACAACACGCAGCCCGGTCCGGGATTCGAGCTCACAACCTCACGATCGTAAGCTCGTCGCTCTAACCACTGAGCCATGCGCCTATATATATATATTAGTATGCACTTGCGCGTGTTTGCAAGTAGGCATGTTTGTAAAGCTTTTGGATTAAGAAGCTCGCTTGCCAATCATGTACTTTTAGGTTCAGCTCCACTGTACGGCACCATTGGAAAGTGTTTTATATGGGTCGGGGCCGACCAATACCTTGTAAGTGGATTTGGTAGGCGGAAACTGTGTGGAAGGCCGCTGTGCATGTGTGTGTTTTTATGATTATCACCTAACACCGCTGACAACCGGCATTGGTTTGTCTACGTCTCAGTAACTTAGCGATTCGACAACAACAAATGATAGAATAAGTACTCGACTTAAAATACGACTGGGGCTGATTTATTCGACAAAAACCCTTCAAGACAGAGCCCCTGAATTGCTGCCGTCCAACGACTAAAACAAGTAAAAGACAGACGATGAAATATTTGTGTATGTATTATACACGCTCGCACAGACACACACACACGTATGTAAGACAAGGAATAATATGAAGATATCAGTATAGCGACGTAAGTCCAATATTGGTTACAATTGTTTAGGTACCATTCTATATAATATAGACGAGTAACAAAGATGTAACAAAGAAAACCATTATCATCAGATGATAGCACAGATGCGGCCACACTTTGTTACTCATTTCTATTTTACTCACCTACCCTGGATTCCGGAAAGTATACTTATATAAAGTACAAGTCTGAACAAACAAGAGTGGACTTATGCACTAAGATGGATCGTGCCCGCTGCATACACTGCATGAAAATCGGATGGAAAAATATTCTGTGTAGAGTTTGATACTCACCTAATATCGTTTGAGTGAGCAATGAAGTTCAACCTAACAAGGTGCCTCAATTTAAGTACCTAATTAAACTGAATCTAAATTATGTATATATATATATATATATATATATATATATATATATTAGTCAATATAGGGTAGCATCGATACAGACGCCTCGTGTATATTTGTCTCTCCCAGGTTTTTTACTGATGAAGTGTAACCTATGGTAGATTGGCTTAATTTAATTTAATTAAGCTAATTTAATCATTAATGACACAGAAACGTTGCAACGTCTAAAAGATGAATTGGGGTAAATGTTTTTAAATTTTCACCTAATTTCTGAATTACTACTACTTGGTGGTGTGAGTTATGGCTGCTCTTTCTGGTGGACGAATGACCTGTTAGGGTCACTCCTAAATTGTTATATATATATATATATATATATATCAAACAGATGTCTATTATTAAGCCTAAACAATGTAAATTATAAGTAGTATTGCAGGTCAATTGTTTGTACTTTTACCTTTATTTCAATATTTTCCCGAAAATTCTGTTGCGAACTCTGAAATATTGAAATGCAAAGTAAAAGTACAAAACCGTTGACCTGTAATATCTCTTAAAACGTGCAATTTTTTTGCTTTATAAAATATAATTTAGAACAAATACGTGTTTGTGTGTGTGTGTGTGTGTGTGTGTGTGTGTGTGTGTGTGTGCATATAATGTTTATAAACAACACATATGCACGCATACACATAGATAGAGGAGAAAGTAGTAGTAGTAGTAGTAGTAGTAGTAGTAGTAGTAGTAGTAGCAGTAATAGTAGTAGTAGTAGTCAACAATGATTGCATTTCAATGTGTTGTTACTATCCAGCTGTTATCGTGTGAACAACCTTTCAAAGCACTCCCCTGCCATTACACCGTTAGCGTAACATGCTGTGTTCCAATATGTGTTCCCGAACGGATTTGTGCCATTATTTAAGTGAGGTTATAGAACAGAACGGTACATGATATGCGTTATGATTATCTCTATATTTGCACCACTTATATACAGAAACTCCATTGTCCATTCAGTGCGTAATTTAATATCAAAGAGGTTCAAAAGCGAACACACACAAACACACACGCACACACGCACACACACAAACACACACAAACACACAAACACATACAAACACACACAAACACACACAAACACATACAAACACACACAAACACACGCACACACAAAACATCTATGTAAGGTTATAATAGTATTTATTATTGTTGTTATTTAAAAATACAGTGCGCAGTGGGCTGACAGAATTTGTAGGGAATCGGAAAAGTTCTTTGTGGCATTTGCCCTGCTTCTTTTCGTTTTGAGCAAAACATTCGCTCGGGTCAATTTTGCCTTTAAACTTTTCGAGATCGATAAATTAAAGCACCAGCCAAATACTGGAATGAATGCCATCATCCGAGTCCCTTCGCTCAAAGTACAGTAAACTACCACACATATATGGTCTCTCTAAGATTCACAAGGATGGTATTCCATTAAGACCTATAGTGAGCTGTAGCGATTCAGCATGTCATCCACTGAGCCGCTTCCTTGTAGATATAATCAGTCCATTAGCAGGAAAGTCAACATCATATGGGAAGAATTCCACCCACTTCAGAGAATTGATCAAGGATACCCCCATTGAATCCAACCAGATGATGAGTCTGGATGTGATAAGTCTGTTCACCACAGTTCCAACTGGTGAAGCATTATCGGTGATTCAAGAAAAACTAGTGATTGACACCCATCTAAAAGAGCGCACTAGTATACCAATAAGAAATGTTGACCTTCTGTGTAGAAACTACCTACTTCAGTATGGACACTGATATACATCGGCAGGAAGAGAATCTAGCAATGGGTTTGCCATTATCACCGATAATAGCCAATATATACATGGAATACTTTGAGAAGTTGGCTTTAGGATCAACACCACTAAAACCAACCCTATGGCTGCGATATGTTGATGACACATTTATTCTCTGGCCCAACAAGGAATATGTCTAAGTGCTGTTAGATCACGAGAACTCAATAAAGCCAGCCATACAGTTTACATTCCTGGACGTATTAATTACGCACCAAGTATGGATTCAGGACATCGGTATACCGCAAACCGACCTTCACTGGACGATACCTCAACTTCAATTCCCACCATCCAAACAGTGTAAAGAGAAGGATTGCTCAGTCCTTAAAACATCGAGCAAAGAATATTCGTGATGATACCCACCACGAAGAAATGATCAATCTCAGTAACAATCTATTAAGCAACAACTACCCCAAAAAGCATACTATCCACTCCAATTATGAAGAAAAGAGGGGATGAAACCAATAAACTGTCTACCCTATGTGAAAGGCCTCTCCGAAATGATACAAAAGATATGCGGCCCATATGACATCAAGACAGTATTTAAGAGTAATACAACAATTCGCAAATATCTCCTTCGAGTAAAACCACCAATAGAAGAGAATATGACCAAAAACAGCGTGTACTCCATCCCATTCAACTGTATTAGGTCATACAAAGGCGAAACATGCCGCCCCCCTCAAAATAGGGGTAGAGGAACATCGTAAAGCTATGACACAAGGAGATATTGATAAATCGGGTATAGCAGATCATGTATGGAACAATGGGGAACACCTCCCCCTTGTGGGATGAAGTTAAAATAATAGACAGAGAACACTACAGGAAAATACGAAAACTAAAAGAAGCAGTACATATGCTAGGAAACAACAACCTCCTAAGCAGACCGAGTGAAGATATGAATAGCATATGGGAACCGGTATTAAGGAAGGATAGGGAAATATTAGATTTATAAGCCCTAAAATTCACTCCGTAATTGCCCACGGACATATGTCGTAGTGGTTAAGAGCGCGTGTTACTAACCCCAAGATTCCGATTTCCATCCCAGGCAGTGACCTGAATATTATTAATAATAATAATAATAATAATAACAACAACAACAACATCGAAAAATACTTTAGGGATGAGAAATTTCCCCAAGATACCTGATGAAGGCTGGAGGGTATATCAGCCGAAACGTTGACAGACAGATGTTTGTCCTGGCAATGACTTTGATGGAGTGATTGGTAAAGTGAAAGATTTTGAGAAAGGCATAAACTTCATATGCTACAGTTGCCTGTCCTGTCATATAGTTCTGCAGCCTCGTCATTACTTACTAAAACAGTGACTAATGCGATTATTAGTTTTCTGAAAGTATACTTTTATAAATGGTTAATGCACCAAAATTAACAACGTTACATTCTCTCGCATTACCTTAGAGAGTTAACAAAAACTTTATCTCAGTCTTCATTCTCGTCTACGAGAACTCTTTCTATACATACAGGCAGACAACAATGGCTTGTAAGTCTATACACGATTTCTTCCTTGGTTCTGTATTCAAAACCAGCTATATATTTACTATCTCATGTTTCATAAAGATAAAAACTGAGAAATGAAGATCGCAACATAAAAAGTGCTCACCTTCTTTGTGTTTGTGGCATTGGTGCGTAAAGGAAACAAAGACATCCTAAAATACTTATAGAACAGAGAGTTAGTCGAAACGACTGACGTGTTTCGCTTACAATGACGTTTTCATATGTTAAAATATGAAAACAGAAAATGGTAAACGGCTAAACACCCCAGGTGGTCCAACTGCAGTTAAAAGACAACTAATACACCTTACTGAAATAAATGCAATACAGTAGGATCCAGTGACATAATTTTTGTTTACAGAACAGAGCTTATAATTGATAATAAATCGGTTGAGAGTGCTCCTAAATTGAAATAGATTAAAATTGACGATAAATTTCGAGACAAGTAACGCAAAATAATTTTCGCGCGCAGGCATGCGCACACACAATAGTTTCATTAAAGAGGAGTGAGTAATTGAGAATGTTATTTAAACCTGATGGTAACAGGAATGATCTATTATTTCAAAACGCATTCCAGTAGTGTCCATTACGTCTTTCCCCATGGCGCAATGTATCTAAGAAGGGAAGGACTCTTTCAATGAATCCTTCGAAACGCGGAGTAGTTGACATAGGGACAACCGAAGAAGGGGAATTTTCTTTATGCTGTATGTCTCGTTTCTCTGGGTTTTTTTTCATTCGTTGTCCGAAAAAAAGTTCATTTCTATGTTTT
>NC_042998.1:3428119-3450619 GCF_006345805.1 Octopus sinensis | reverse complement strand
ATATATATATACATATATATATATATATAAATATATAATTATATATATATATACATATATATATATATATATATAAATATATATATATATATACATATATAAATATATATATATACATATATAAATATACATATATAAATATATACATACATAAATATATACATATATAAATACATACATACATACATGCATACATACATACATACATATATATATGTATGTATGTATGCATATATATATATATGTATGTATGTATGGAAAGAAGTTTGCTCAAAAAGTTAAACCATCTAGCCCTTCTAGGATTTTCCATATGTATATTATTGTGTATCTGTAACGCCTTCGCTCCAAGGAGTAAAGCTGTAGTTTTCTCAGCCTATTCCTATAGCTCACCCACTGCACTGTTTCAATCTTTTTAGTGTAGTGGCGATGGGTTGTTTCAAGCTCCGCTGTTAGTTTGGCACTGTATGTGTTGACCATAACTGGGAACTGTAGTCCTGGCGGCTGACAACAAAGGTTCTCCACAGGGTCAACATAGTTTCTAGGTCTCTTGAAGGATCTCAGTATCCATCCTGCCACTTGTCTGCACTTTGCTGCCATCTTGCTAATTTGCTGATCCACGTGTCTGTCACTGCCCGTGACTCTGGGATTGTGGTGACTTCGAGTCTTTTAATGTACATTGTACTGTGTTCATAGTGCAGTGCTTGAAATTTTCCAGCATTAAACTGCATGTTGCTTCTTTCGGCCCACTTGCATATTGAGTTTAGGTCCTGCTGTAAGCTTGTAACATCCTCTTGGTTTTTTATTACCTGTGATAATTTTGTATAATCGGCATATATATATATATATATATATATATATATATATACATACATATATATATATATAACATATATACACACACATATATATATATATATTTATATACATATATATACACATACACATATATATATGTGTATACATATATTCATATATATGCATATATACATATATATACACATATATATATACATATAATGCATATATATATATACATATATAAACATATATATATATATACACACATAATTGAATTTTAATATTATTAGTGAATTGAAGAAATGGAGTTGAACGAAGATTGAACAGAAATCGTTTTATTTCATTCTACACGTGTTTCGAAAGGCACAATTTACCAAATTCCGATTGAATAATGAGACCATATTGTGTCTTTCTCTTCAGGAAGAAATAGGAAATCCGTTGGAAAAAAACAAAAACAGAACAGAGGCGGAGCAAAACAAATCGAACGAGGCTCCTAAGAGCCCATGGCCAAACTGTTTATCAATGTATGTTGAAAACGGGTGGTGGGTGCGTTGAAGATTTTAACGGGTCAGGCAGCGGTCATTCCGGTGGGTGAGGGCACGGGGTGCGTAGATGTTCAGTAGGAATAATAATAGTAGTAATAATGATATGAGAGCCAGTACAGTGACTCATAATCTCAGCTCCAACCAGGGATTATATACTAGGGGTATAGTTATAAATAGGGGTGTTGTAATTGACGGTAACAATGGCAGTTGTGAGGTGAGCGCAGCTCGGCTCGTTAGGGTAGAGAGTCCCAATAGCAACTCCAGCATCGTTTCCGGCAATAGCAGCACCACGGGAACTAGCAATGACAGCACTCTGATAGATAGTGGAGAATCAGGGGTTATTCCGTTAGTTAATAGTGACGTAGTGGAAAATAAAGTAGTAAGCGGCTGCAGTTCTCGCAACAAATATAGTGACAGTAACGCAGTTATAATTTCAGAAACTAATCCTAACAGAATAAGGTTCACGTCGGTGAACTCCAAGATCAGAAACGCCGTCTACCAATGCAAGGTTTACACGGACTCAGATGTCTACGCTTATGTCGGGGCCTCATCGTCAAGATTGGCCTTACGAATCTCCAACCATTACGCAACTTTTCGAGACGTGAATAAACGCCAGACCACGGGACTTAGCAAGCTAATATGGCGATTGAAGAATACGAACTCAAGCTACAGGCTGGAATGGTCAATTTTGTCGGTGGCCCTCCCATTTGACAGGGGCAGAAGAAGTGCAACCTTTGTGTCTCCGAACTCTTCCATATATTGTTCGCCAGAGACCGGATGGTAAACGGGCTTTTACAGTCGGCTTTTCGATGCCCCCATTGGCGGCGTTATACTTATCTTGCTTATAAATAACGCTTATAAATAATACCTGCACCCGGTTACACTGCTTATATGAAAATAGCCCTTGGTAATAAATTCTGAAATATGATTAACCATTGCAAGGGGAATTACTCCTGGGTGATGAATGGTGTTTTGTTTTTGACGACGGGGGGTTTCTTTGACAAGGCATGATTAGACGAACACACGCACACATAAAATATTTTTCTGCCGCCCGACGGATTTTACAGCAGTGACCATTGTGTAGAGCTGTTTACCAACTGACAGCCGCGCGATCAAACGCACACACGTACACATAAAATATTTTCTACCCCTTGACGGATTTCTCAGCAGTGACCAGAATGTAGCGCTTCTTACCAACTTGCGCCCGCACACATATATAGAACAGCACACACACACATGTCTCTAAGTAGATTTTGTCTCGCCCCATATAATACACCTAATATTCTTTAAATAGTCAGAACTTTACTCTCGGTCACAAAGAACATCTACGCACCCCGTGCCCTCACCCACCGGAATGACCGCTGCCTGACCCGTTAAAATCTTCCGCACCACCACCCGTTTTCAACATACATTGATAAACAGCTTGGCCATGGGCTCTTAGGAGCCTCGTTCGATTTGTTTTGCTCCGCCTCTGTTCTGTTTTTGTTTTTTCCAACGGATTTCCTATTTCTTCCTGAAGAGAAAGACACAATATGGTCTCATTATTCAATCGGAATTTGGTAAATTGTGCCTTTCGAAACACGTGTAGAATGAAATAAAACGATTTCTGTTCAATCTTCGTTCAACTCCATTTCTTCAATTCACTAATAATATTAAAATTCAATTATCCGCACCAACGCACGGTTGCAACACCATATGGTTGTACCTCCAACCGTGCTGTCTTCTGCTGTGATTTTTGCTACCAAGGTATCGGTTAAACTTTTGATTAATCTGCAACAAGATTATTCATCTTTCTATTTCACATATATATACACACATATATATATATATACATATATATACACACACATATATATATATACACACACACCCATATATATATACCTGTATATATGCATAAATACACACCACACACACACACACACACACACACACACATATATATATATATATTATATATATATATATATGTTATATATATATAATATATATATATATATATATATATATATATATAAATATATATATATATATATATAATAATATATATATAATATATATATATATATATACACATATATATTTTCATACATATATATTTATGAAAACGAAGAACGAAAATGCTACTTTTTAAAATTAGGTACATTTAAATTTCTTTATATAATTACATTAAAACATGCTTTTATTTACATGCTTCGGTTGGTTATAAACCTTATCAAAAATATGTACGTAAATGAAATATGTAGAGAAAAAAATTATTAAGAAAATTATTAAAATAACCGTTCATAATGGATTTGCTAATAATGTTAAATGGATTATATGGGATCTTTACAAACATCACAAAATTAAAATCTTTTACTGATAGTTGATGAATACTCACCCGACCTCATTTAGTTTTCGCTGCACTGATGTCACTTCTTTGACCATTGTTAAATAATTTTAAATTTCTCGCTTGTTGCTATCACTGGTGACAGAGGAGCACAACTCATGTTTATGAAAGTACGTGATACCTTAAATCAACAAAAGAATTGTGCAAGTCTAACCATCATTTACAATTTCTGAAGGAAATAATGTGAAATGACAACTATGCTACATCATTATCTAGAATCTCAGTGAAAAGTTAGGAATACTTCACTCAATTAATTCACTATCCTCACCTGCTACTCCTTGGGATCGTGCTTTTTATCTATCAATTTAGTTGGCGTCTCTCAACATTTTTGGCAAATTTATTTGAGATCAGCTCTTACAAAAAAAATAATAAAAGCAACAAAGAAAAACATTCTCATACATGCAAATGCATTCTTTTAGTAGAAGAAAAATCTAAACTAGTAGCACGTAATGTCAACTTCATTTTCCGAAGAAGAAATAGTTGGCGCGATATTCAGTCTCTCTAGACAAAACTTAGAGAATCACACTTAACGATTTGCTGACGCACAAACTTCCGGACGTCGTTCTTCGTTCTACAAATCTGTTCCTTAAGAGGGAGACTCCTTTATTAACAGCGATAATGAGATTATTTCACAAGACCCTGCTATGCCTGTCGTTCCTACAAATGAACTTCAAAGGATTTTAAACTCACAGGAAATACTTAATTTCTGCCTTTATGATTTTGTTAATTGTATAAATATAAGATCTAATTTCGCTTTCGAAATATAGCATTTCTGAAAACTTTTACTAATCTTTTAATTTCATACTTCATTTTTTTTCTTAATGAAGGCTTATTAGTATGAATCCTTTAATCTTTTTATTGTGCTTAGAATTCCTTATGATGTTGGGCGAGTTCTTCATTTTACTTAAACTGGATACTGTTTATAGAATGTCATAAGTGATGAGTGTCTTTCTTCTCTTACTGCAAAGCGGATATTGATTTGTGACATAACTCGATGAACTGTCTTGGCATATAGTCTCCATTGTTATGACATCCGGATAATAATATTTTAAGAATACAAAAATCTCATTTAAAAGTATTAAAGAAAACAAGAGCAGCAAATAAGAGCGATATGCACACGTACGTACATTATATATGCATATAAATATATAATGTTATATATATATATAAATATATATATATATATGTAATGGTATATGAATATATACATTCATATGTAATGTCATATATATATATACATATATATATGATCATCATTCTCTCTCTCTTCTCTCTCTCTCTCTTTCTCTCTCTCTCTTTCGGTCTCTATGTATATATATATAATATATATATATATATATATATATACACATGGATGTAAACATAAGCGTGAATTCACACACATACACACACACCCACACGCACACACACTCTCTCTCTCTCTAACACACACACACACACACTCATTCTGGCCTTGCAAAGATGAAAGGTTAAGTTTCAACGTCTCATTTTGTTTCGTCTATAAAACTGGGGGCTTTGTGCCTGGTTAATAAATTAGTAAACATAACAGTATTATTAAATATAACAGCAGGTGAACAGTGTAAATTAGGAAGCGCGTTTCCGGTAAGCCAAGTATTCTGTTTATGTAATAAATCAATATATGATATTGTAAATATTTTGATAGCCATCAGCTATTTGATATTACCAGCAGACGACAGGAGAATTACTTGGCTGTTTGTACCTAGACGTTATAAAATAGTTAATGTATATTTTTTTCCCGGTGACAAAAATTAACAGCTTCAAGAAACGAACAACGCTTGGATTATTCCGTTTTTACTTTGAATTATAAAATTTTGTTTTCAAAGTAAACATCCCTTAAGCAAAATCACAGGTTATTTTCTAGTGTCATATTTATATAAAAGTTGCCATATTTGGATGGAAGAAAAAGTAATAGTATTGTAGCATCAGTAAAATAAATATTTAAAATACATAGTTTCAGGGGAAAATATGAAAAGAGCGGAAGATGGATGGCTGAAAAACTGATTATAGGAATATTACTAACAGACAGAATATAAAAAATAAATCATTCGTAGTCAAAGCGGTTAATCTATGGAATGTTACACTTGAAATTAATCTCAAACGTATCTGTGTGTATGTGTGTGTGTGTGTGTGTGTGTAATGACTAAGTGCATTGACTAAGGAAAATAGTATGATAAAGAGCCATGTAAGTCCTCGACAGAAAAAAGAAGGCTCCCTATCCGCTTGGTGTATATATATATATATATATATATATATATAACTTTACATATAAACGTATATATGTATATATGTATATATTTATATATGTATATATATATATGTATATATATATATATACATATATATGTATATATGAATATATATACGTATATATGAATATATATATATATATTGATATATAAAACCTGTTACTCTGAGTTTCCCGTTGCCGTTCATCGGACAGTTTTTGCTAGAATATATATATATTCCACAACAAAAATCTAAATCGCATCACATAACGACAATACGGCACAACTATTTCACCTCAATTGGACCTGCTCTCTTCAACATTACACCAGGACACGTCAAAAAAGAAACTGACCACACAAAATTCAAGAAGTCTTTGGACAAATTCCTTCAAACAGTACCGGACAAACCACCCACACCCGGATATGTCTCCGCAAACAATAACTCTCTGCTCGAATGGGCTTGGTGCCCAAATCCTGAACTGAAAGACTTCGCCAGGTGGTGCTATTAAGTTAGACATGGCCTGGGCCAATACTGGCCAAAAACCTTTCTAAGTTATTCTAAGTTATATATATATATATATATATATATATATATATATATATATTATATATATGTGTGTGTGTATATAAGTATATATGTGTATATTTATATACATGTATGTATATATATATATATATATATATATATATTATATATATATATACGGTAATTTTGTGTGTATATATGTGTGTATGTGTGTGTGCGTGTTTGTGTGTGTGTGTAGTAATTTCCATTAATTTTCGTGGCTCACTACTTTACCATCACAGACAGCAGCTGAAGTTGTTACTAGCAATGCCACTATGAGCAACACCTTCTGATCAAGAAATACTGCCACCTAACTTTTAGAGAGTTTTAACGGAGCTCCAACAGTTGTAACTATACTTATCAAGCATCTGATCTATGATAACTCTGGACGTTGAATCAGTGTGCTTAATCCGTCTACCAGTTGAACAGATGTTTTGATAAGAATCGTGAGCGTTAGAAATCCTCTCGTGGCAAAGTCAGTAAAAAATCTATCATTCAAGAACTGGAGTTGAGTAAATTAACTATGACCCTTTTCAAAACTTTTCCTGTTCTCATTTTCCTCGCTGTTGTTGCTTTCGTTTCGATCGACATTGATGGTGGTGGTGGCTCTACATTGATTTAATGTGGGGAAGGCATAATTATATCGCTCTTCCAATCAGTACTCAAACCCCTCTGGCTTTCTGTCGAATATTTTTCGATGTAATTCTTGGACAATTTTAAATAGATAAATTTTAGACAAATAACATCGGATTCCGACGCGATGGATTTAAAGAGCTTCTAAGGACATTGATTATATCTATGAATATAACTAAGCAACGTGTTTCGAAAGTAGACTTTTAAAAAGCACTTAAAAATGAACAAAAGTTACGAGCGATTCAAAGTGACGAGTTGCTGATACCATGACCACCACATCAACAATAATCCTTTCTATTCTATGCACAGGGTCTGAAATTTCGGGGGAATGGGTAAGTCGATTACATCGACACCAACGCTCAACTGGTTCTTATTTTATCGATCCTGAAAGAATGAAAAACCAAGTCGACCTCGGGTGAATTCGATCTCAGAATGTAAAGACGGACGATATCACTACCATCTTTATTATTTTTTTTTCCTTTTCTTCTCAAATAAAGTACCAAAGCCATGACTTAAAAGACTTAGCTCTTATTCTAGCAAAGTCTTAGAGATGTAACATTTCGGAATGGTACTATGGAGCTATCAAAAGTTTGAGCAAGGATTTCATTTTGTGTTTTGTTTTCCGTTGGAATTCGTACTTGATAAAATAGTTTTTCAAGTATGCATTCATAGCTGAGCTAACTATATGATGTATGCTGCAAGTCATTCAAACCAATCGATCAAGAAATTTCAGGAATTCCATACGAAAACCTTACTTCTGTGAGGCGAGATATTCCAGTCGTTGTACACTTGTTAGATTATCAAGAGCATGCTGTCAACACAAATTCCGGTTGTTTTTTCAGGCGTTTTGCAACATATAGAACATAATGTTTGTAATAACAAACATAAAGTTGTAATAACAAAGATTGTTGATATGAAACTACATTCAGTACTCACAGCCTTCTGAGTCTGGGATATAAGTGAGCGCTTCCATGCATACTTAGACGGCTCTATCTATATATCAACACAAACGATCATAGTGCGTGCAACAGGCACATGTTTGAATGTTGTAGATAATCTATAGCAGTATGGATGCTAACGTTCACGCACAACACACAGAAACTGACATACATTCATGTGCATCGTGTATGATCGTGTGTGCGTGTAGATTAGTATAAACACACAGGAATACGTGGAAATGTGTATGTATATGAAAAGACTGATATTATTGTAATATTTGCCATAACTTCTGCTGATGCTTCCGTTACGAAATCTTGTATGCGTATGTGTGTCAAAGTGTATAAGGGTGTGCGTATGTGTGTGTGCCTGTTTATGTGTGTGTGCCTGTTTATATGTGTTTGTGTGCGTGTGTGTGCACGAGTGTGTGGGCATGCGCAGATGCCACTCTTTACACGGTAGTCTGGGTCTACGATCTCCGATGCAAATCGAAATGGTGTAAAACGGGGAAGATATGTTTTATTGTTATTATGCCACAAAAAAGTTTAAGTAGTTTTTTATTTAAACGAGGTGTGTGCCTGTCTGTCTGTCTGTGTGTCTGTGTGTCTGTGTGCGTGTCTGTGCGCAGCCGTGTTTAAATTTACACGAGTATGGAAAGGTTTGTTGCTTACATTATATCGCAATGTGCTGTAGATTAGCGGTAGGATAAGGAGACGCCGATACCATGATTACCTGACCGGAATAAATTCTGAAGTAGATACGCATGATTAAAATCTTTGAAGGTATCTTTCAACTTCACGTAGGAAACTCCCCACTGTATTTATACTTATTATGCAAAAATGATACTTTAATGCGCTTTCAATTCCGCATTTGCAAACACCCCCAATGTACATATTATTCGTGTGCAAAATTAAAATTAGATTAAATGAAAACCAAAAGAGAAAAGGTGAAACTACGACAGGTGTTTCTAAACGATAGATTTTAAAATACGCCGTGCTAAAGCAAAATTGTGCAAATGTGGGCGTATGTGTATGCGTGTGAGTGTCTACGTGTAATGACTCCAAGGAGGATATAAGATCTCGCGCTGGATTTCTGTTCAAAGTGCACGCTTACCTGTAGCAGAAACAGCTGTAAGCTAAGGAAAATTGTGATGTAACTTCTTTTCTTTTGTTATTCACACTCACACACACAAATATACAATGGAGGAGAGGGGTGAGAGAGAGCAAGACGTACGTTGATCTATGCTGGATGAATGAGAGAGGAATACTCAACTCGATGTCTAGGATATGGTTGTTCTCGCTTAATGATCGCTGTAACGTGAAATTCGACAAAGTTACAAGACGCGTGTTTGTGAGTTGGTGTGTGTGTGTGCGTGCGAGTGTATGTCTATGTGTGTGTGCACGCGAGTACTTTTGCTTAGTATATAAGTATCATGACTAACGGCACGAGTATCTTACATCAACGTCATGATCATGATTATCTGGCAAAACAACTTTCACCGTTGTACGTTGAGGTGATTCCATCGCCAATAGTAAAGAATTGGTACAAAAGTTTCACCCAGATGTCCATATATTTCCGCATTCTCGGTATTCTCCTGCTCTTTACTTGTCGCATGTATTCTGTTTCCGTTACTAAGCAGCTAATACCTGATATTGGACTGTATATGACCGCACTACAAAACGTGTGTGTGTGTGTGTTATCCTATTGATTATTTATTTATTGCCCACAAGGGGCTAAATATAGAAGGGACAAATAAGGGCAAACAAACGGATTAAGTCGATTACATCAACCCCAGTGTGTAACTGGTACTTATTTAATCAACCCCAAAAGGATGAAAGACAAAGTCGACCTTGGCGGAATTTGAACTCAGAACGTAACGGTAGGCGAAATACCTATTTCTTTACTGCCCAAAAGAGTCTACACATAGAGGGGACAAACAAGGACAGACAAACAGATTAAGTTGATTATATCAACCCCAGTGCGTAACTGGTACTTATTTAATCGTACGCGACAGGATGAAAGGCAAAGTCGACCTCGGCAGAATTTGAACTCAGAACGTAAAGACAGACGAAATGCCGCAAAGCATTTCACCCGGCAGTGCTAACCTTTCTGCCAGCCCCTCGCCGCCATTGTTATCCTATTGCTACCTTCAAATAAATACCCTGTTTATAAGTTTCACGGCCTCAGTCCACGGAAATACGAAAACTCCGCCTCAAGCCTAGATACTCTTCACACAATTGCAGAGTATATAGTCCTTGATGCTTGCAGTATATAATTATTTTCCATTCAGCGAAATATTGTAGCAAGTATAATTGTGCAACTATGCTCGAGACGAAAGGTATTTACACATCTAAATCGTTCTGGCGAATATCTGTCCATATAGTAACGGAACGAGGTCTCTGCTCACGAGGCTAAATAACGTAGAGTAAGGCAGCCTGCTATTAAATACATAAAACTTCTACTGAATGCATTGAGTGCTACTTTACATCGTTTGTTAACCCACGCACATGTACATTATATATATATATATATATGTGTGTGTGTGTGTATGTGTGTGTGTGTGTGTGTGTGTGGAGGAGCGTGGCTTAGTGGTTAGGGTGTCAGCATCATGATCGTAAGATTGTGGTTTCAATTCCTGGACCAGGCGATGCGTTGTGTTCTTGAGCAAAACACTTCATTTCACGTTGCTCCAGTCCACTCAGCTTGCAAAAATGAATAACGCTGCGATGGACTGGCGTCCCGTCCAGCTGGGGGGAACACATATGCCATTGAAACTGGGAAAAGGGGCCCATGAGCCTGGCTAGGCTTTAAAAGGGCGCATTTATTATTATTATTTATATATATATATATATGTGTGTGTGTGTGTGTGTGTGTATGTGTGTGTGTGTGTGTGTGTGTGTGGTGTGTGTGTGTGTGTGTGTGTGTTTATATATATATATATATATATATATATGCGTGTTTGTTTTCTCTTTCACTTGAGGGGAAAATATTGGCTTTGCCGAGAGAGAGGTTAGAGAGAAGCGAAGGAAATGAATGCATAAGGGGAAGGAAAAAAGTGACTGAGTTGCTTTAAGATTGACAATAAATAGGGGAAAGAAAAGATGTAATATGTTAAAACAACATAAGCAAGGCGAGTGAATGAGTTAGTAAATAATGGACCAATGGAGAGAGAGACAGAAGAGGAGAGAGAGAGGGGGCGGAGAGAAGGAGAGATTCATGCTTGTTGGAGAGAGAGATATGGGATAGTGAAGAAAAGAGAAGGCTATATTTGATTGACAAAAAGAAGTGTGCATGTATAAATTAAATGTAAAGAATGGAACACAAAGTTTAAAGCCTAAAGATTTACGACAGGTGTTACATTAGTATATACATAGCATATACTATGTATATACATAGTATATACTATGTATATACATATATACATTAGTATATATATATATATATATATATATATATATATATATATATATATATATATATACATACTATACACAAATAATATGGATAGCTTATTAGCAATTTAACAACCTAAGGGTAAATTTATAGAAGTGACTAAAGTGACAGAGGGTACTACGTAGTACCAGCATTGCTAGAAATAAGAGTGAAAACAACTCAATAACAACAGAAGCATTATCTTAATGATTGTCGAGGGTGACAAGCTCTCCAACGGACATAACCAGATCGCCGGTGATTTCATCAAAATTCGAAATCACCGCTAGGAAGCTTGTTTTCCTTGTCAGTCATTAAGATAATGCTTCTGTGGTTATTGAGTTGTTTTCACTCTTATTTCTAGCAGTCTGGTACTACTTGATAAATATTATCTATATATATATAAAACTGAGAATGCGTGTCTGTCTGTGTATCTGTATATGTGCATCACTAAAACTCGAGAAATACGCAACCGATTCCAGTCCAATTATACAGATGCTTTACATAGGATCCATGCAGTGGTATGGGCTAAAGAAAGTTTCAACTTCTGGCCTAATGTGAGCTTGGAGCAATCTCTTATCTGTTACACCATTACAGTATTATGTGTTAAAATGAAACAATAACATCTCTATTATAATGTGAGACATTTCAATTTTAATAATTTCACTATTAATACTGAAAATATTATATCACATATATGCATGAATCCATATATGTGTGTGTATATATATATATATATATATATATATATATATATATATATATATGCACATATATATACACACATATATACATATATATATTATGTATATATATATAGGCATATATAGGTGTATATACATGTGCACATATGCATGTATATATATGTATGTATACATATATAGATGTATATTTAGATATGTATATATATACATGTATATATATATTTATTTGTATATATATACATACATGTATATATATATACATATATATACATATATATATATATACATATATATATACACATATATATATATACATACATGTATATATATATATACATATATATATATGTATACATATATACATGTATATGTATATACATCTATATGTATATATACACATGTATATCTATATCCATGTATATATTTATATACATGTATATTTATATATATGTATATATATATATATAAATTGCTTGCTTTCCAACCACATGGTTTCGGGTTCAGTCCCACTGCATGACACCATGGGCAAGTGTCTTTTACTATAGCCTCGAGCCGAGCAAAACCTTGTGAGTGGATTTGGTACACGGAAACTGGAAAAAGCCCGTCGTATATATATATATACATATATATATATATATATATATATATATATATATATATATATATGTATATATATGTATGTATGTATATATATATATGTATGTATGAGTGTGTCTGCTTGTCCCCCCAACATCGCTTGACAACCGATGCTTGTGTGTTTACGTCGCCGTTACTTAGCGGTTCGGCATGTGTGACCGATAGAATAAGTACTAGGCATGTAAAGAGTAAGTCCTGGGGTCGATTTGCTCGACTAAAGGCGGTGCTCCAGCATGGCCGCAGTCAAATGACTGAAACAAATATAAGAAAAAATATTTTTTATTATTTTTTTTTATTTAGTTTCAGCTCACAAGCTGTGGCCATGCTGGGGCACCGCCATTTGGTGTTGCTACATATTTTACTTCACGAATGCTTTTTAAAAATTAGAAACTCAATACAGGGAATTGGAGAAGAAAAATTTTAAAGGTGATTGGTTCGTTTTATTTCTATTACAATTGGAAAAGTAATTCAAATTAAAAGATGAAAAGATATAGAAATTCTGTGTATATGTATTACGGGAGATGTACTTGCATAACAAGTGACCTGATCTGAGATCGTGTGCTGAAACAAAATCAATTGCAGCGTGGAAGGTGTTTAACAACCTTTAAGCCATTTAAAAACACACAAAAACCGTTAGATTCACTTTGACATTTAACTCTAGTTTGTCAAAATTCTGTGCAACGTCTCAGCACGGAATTTTGTCGGTGTGCAAGTTGCGGTTTCAAATCGACGAAAGTATTTTGACAAACGAAATTTAAATGTTGAAGTGAGTCTAACGGTTTATGTGTGTTTTTAAATGGCTTATAGGCACACTCCACGCTGCAATTATATATAATATATATATATATATATATATATATTATATATATATATATATATATATATACATATATACTCACATATACACAAATGTATACATGTATATATATACACATATACACAGACATACATACATGTACACACATATACACAAATGTATATAGATATATATGCATACACATACACAAACGTGTATATATATATATAAGCACTAATGCACAAATGCATATATATACACACGTATATATGTATGTATGTGTACATATACAAATATATACATACACACACACATACACAAATGCATACATATATACATGCTTGCATATATACATATTATGCTTTGGCGAGTACTTGAATGTATACCTGCGTCTACGTGTATTATTTATAACTTGTCATCTGTCTGTAATTTACTTTCCTGTTAGAAAGTCGGATTTGTAATGTGTTTAGACAGGATATTTGATGATTGTTTGTGATTTTGTTTTGCCTGTTAGCACCAAACATGTTTTATATCTATATTTGAAAAGAAAATTCGATTTTCGCCGAGCTGCTGGTTTGATCTTATCGCGCAGACATACATAGACGGCAGGCAAAAGTATCATTGAATCAAAGCATCATATTCAATGAAACAAAAAGTTTGGGTGTTTATTTTTTTAGAATTTTTTTTTCGATTTAGAAGAATTCTGGTAGGTGTTACAGAAGGCAAAACATGAAGTTGAATATTTTACCATCCGTTATCTTTCTGATCGGAATTCAAGTCAATATCGATGAGGAATTCATTATCGTTTCGAATCTCTAGTTTAATTTCTATCGCCTGTCTGGGCCGGATTCTTTCATTTGTTTTATCTTTTGCTCGTTTCAGGAATCGGACTGTGGCCGTGCAGAAGCACCGCCAGGAACAGTTTTGTCGATCAAATCGACCCATGTACCTATTTTAAAAGTCTGGGTCTTATTCTAATTTTTTTTGTCGAACCGCCAAGCTACAAAAACGTACAGAAACCAAAACATGTCGTCGGTGGTGTACGAAGAGAAATACAGACAGAAGGACGGACATACACTTACACTTACACATATACGATGGGTGTCCACACAGTTGCTGTTTACCAAATTCACTTGTAAGGCATTTGTAGGCCAGGGACTGTAGTACAAGATAATTGTCGAAGGTGCTCTGTCGTGAGACTGAACCTGAAACCACGTGTTTCCTAAGCGAGCTACTTAACCACGTTTGGCATCCGATGTTAGTGTGCTTACGTCCCCGTAACTTAGCAGTTCGCCAAAAGAGAACGATAGAATAATTACTAGGCTTATAAAGGATAAGTCCAGGGGATCGATTTGTTCGACTAAAGGCGATGCTATAGCATGGCCGCAATCAAATGACTGAAATAAATCAAAGAATAAATAATATATAGATATGTGAGAGATAGAGATAGAGGCAGAGACAGAGAGAGAGAGAGAGAGAGAGAGAGACAGAGAGAGAGACAGAGACAGACAGACAGACAGACAGAGTGAGAGAGAGAAATATACATAAAGAGATATAAACATACATATATACATCCTTACAAATATAATGTATTATAACACAGTCTTATAAAATGCAGCGGTCATCTCTCTCTATATAAACGGCAGTTTGTCTGTGCGTGTTTCTGTGTGTCTGTTTGCTTGTACCCTCACCCTGACCACGGCTTTCAACCGATTCTGATGAAACTTGACACACACATAGCCCAATGTCATAATTCAAAACTAACGCAGCGAAAATTTTGAAAAGTTCCCCCAGTTCTGAAAAAAATCGATAAATTCGACATGGGGTCGAGAATCAGAAACCCAAACCACAGACCGTCTAGGGGACGCAACTCCACCTTTTTTAACTCTCAAAAAAATTTACCATCATTTTTTTTCCATTTTTTTGCTATTTTTTGGCTATAACTCTCTAAAAATGCTTTATAGTTATTTCCCTTACAAACCTGAGCAACGCCGGGCGATACTGCTAGTTGGTATATAAAGCAACTCGCCATTTTCAAAATTTACTGCATTAATTTTATTCAAAAATCATGAGAATCGAAACCGTTACAGAAACCACGGGGATTTTCGAAAGATTTTTCACTCATACCCTGTTTCACCCTCCAGGTATCTAGTACCCACTTTTGTAACTTAGGAAATGACTCACCATAGTGGTATCAAACCCATTTTTAAACAAGATACCCCCAAAATATATACATTTCTCTGCCTGTATTCTCCATTAATAAGGTCCCTAATATTCATCTTTACCGTGAACTAGATGAATGTAACAAATACTCTCACATGCTATCATTTCTTGCTCCAAAGGAAATTAAGCCTCTTAACAAGTATAGATTAAACAGACGAGCAAGTTATTTTCGTCTTCCAGTTGTGTTATCGTAGATAGTTTTACTTTCCTGCCTGATCACCGTTGAATGAGTCTAAAAACCTTGTTTGTAAGCAAATGTTATTCTCTGTGTGTGTGTGTGTGTGTATGTGTATGTGTGTGTGTGTGTGTGCGTGTGTGTGTGTGTGTGTGTTTGTCCCCCTCACCGCCTAACAACCGGTGATGGTGTATTTATATCCCCTAAATTTATATAGATATACAAAAGAGACCGCTAGAATAAGTACCAGGCCTTAAAAAAATAATTTCTGGGGTCGATTTGTTCGACTAAATGGTGGTACTCCAGTATGACCGCAGTCACATGACTGAAACAAGAAACAATAAAAAATATATACATGCATATATAAATATATATACACATATTTACAAATATTTTATGTACATAAACACACACACACACACACACACACGAAGCTACATTATTTAAAGCTTACCGAACGGAGAATAAATAATTGTAGTGTTTACCCATTATTAAAGAGTGTTAAAGTTAATAAAAAAGAAACAGAAAGTCATTCACCAATTGTGTAATTTTGATGCGGGACATACATTGCAATAACGTATTTTACTTCATTTTAGATGTTTTCTTTATCGCATTTCTGTAATTAGAATAATGTCTAAAACATCCAAACAGACATACGTGCTAGTAAGAAGGAAACTTGATATTATGAACAAAAATATGTCTGCCGAAATCGTTATTGTTAAGTGTGTATGGTTCATCCTTACTCTCCGGCTATAATGTCTGTGTCTTGTTGCCAACACTTTAGTTTGCTGCATTTGATGTTACGAAGTGCAGACAGAACTTGTTAGTTAGCTTTTAAATTGTGTAATGCAATATGTAATGGTTATGTTAATAATAATTTAGAGAGCTTCTAAATTCATATGAAATACATTATACAGATATATATATATAAGAGTGAGAGAGAGAATATTGAAAAAAGATTGAAAATAGTTTTATTCTATGTCTAATTACTCCTTATGGCAAATAGCTAAATTTGTTTTATTCAAACAAAAAATATATATGCATATAAAAACTAGGTACCTTTTCAAACTTGCTTAGGTCTCTCTCTCTTTCTCTCTCTCTCACACACACACGCTGAAACAGGAGGAAGTTAAAAAAAATAGATGCGCCCTTTTAAAGCCTAGCCACGCTCATGGGCCCGGTTTCCCGGTTTCAATGGCATATGTGTTCCCCAGCTGGACGGGACGCCAGTCCATCGCAGCGTTACTAATTTTTGCCTGCTGAGTGGACTGGAGCAACGTGAAATGAAGTGTTTTGCTCAAGAACACAACACGTCGGCCGGTCCAGGAATCGAAACCACAATCTTACGATCATGACGCTGACACCCTAACCACTAAGCCAAAAAAAAACAACAACTCAAGTTCCACCTTATCCAGAGTGTTCTTTCTTTTCTTAAACCGATAACATAAGATTTGATGGCTTTAGCTGCTATATCTGCTATTTTCTACAGATCAGATTACCAGAAGTTCATTTCAACATTGTTTTCCACTCCTCAACCTGTATCTTTAACATGACGTGTTTCCACATCGTTTACAGCAGAGGTTCTTAATTTGGACGACAGCGCCCCGTTGTAAATCGGTGCTTTGTGGACACGCAATAGAAACGGCAAATGTCAAAAAGACCCTAGAGGTAGAGCAGAGGGATTATGATTGTTGTCGTTCCGAAATATTTTGTATCCGGATTAAAAGATGGATAGGACATGGTGTGAGCAAAAACATGAGTGGTGATCTTTATCTTTTAAGTGTTTCTGTCATTGGCATGAGGCCATGCTGGGGCACCACTTAGAAAAGTTTTAGCTGAACAAATCGACCCCATCCTGACACTTATTCTCCTTTACTTTGCCGAACTGCTACGTTACGGTGACATAAGCAAACCAGCGCCGGTTCAAGCGGTGTTGGTTGGGATAAACACAGACACACAAAAACATATGCAGATTATATGTGTGTGTGCGCGTATGTATATATATATATATATATATATATATATATATATATATATTATATATATATATATATGAAGGAGAGAGAGGCGGGATTCCGCACAGTTTTCGTCTACCAAATTTACTCGCTAAGCATTCGGCTCGTGGCTATAGTAGAAAACAGTTAACCAAGGTACTGCGCAGGAGTACTGAACCCGAACCTGCGTGGTTACAAAGCGGGTTTCTTAACCATACAGCCATGTCTGCCGTTTAAATCTTATAAAATTTCAGGACTTTGTGTTCTTTGATAATTTCCATGAAAATCTGAAATAGGTGTGGCACTAGTCCGAGCAATCATCTAGAAAGACACTAATGACAGATGTGGTAAGAAGCCATGGCGTAAAATTACCTGCTACTTAATTAAAGTAATCTCAACTTCTCTTTTGTCCTTTTTTTTATTTTGTGAAACATGGCGAGAATCGTTTGTAAAGCACCGTTCCGTGAAAGAAGACCCTGAGCTACAAAACAAAAAAAGATAACCACTCGTCAGTTCGTAACTAAATCTTTTGCCACCGCCTTTGTACGCACGCATATATATATATATATATATATATTATATATATATATACATATATATATATACGTAAGACTTCCTCGTGCCTGAACACATACATAAGTACGTGGCCAGCTTAGTCTTCATCGCCAACTGCATAAATGAGGATAAAACGATGGATGCTAATATGATATCAGGAAACATTCAAGGAACGTTGATTATTTCTAAATTACAATAAACTTGTTGATAAAGGTTAACAAGAAAGCTTTGTGCTAACTTTCAACTGTCAGCAACCGCTATTACTGTTTAAGTTTTGTCTTGTAATGTATCCGTGCGAATTATCTTGATCTCGACACACACGCGCGCACAAGCAACACACACACACACACACACACACACACACACACACACACACACACAAACACACAAACACATATAACAATGCGGGGTTAAGGATCATAAGTATTTGTGCTTGCTTTCAGAGGATTTGGGGTTTTAGTTTTTAGGAAATATGTTTTAAACCATATATTCCCCAATGTTACGGCTATATTTTCATTGCTTTTCTTCACACGCACACAAACATACCTACACAATTATATATGCAAAGATATATGTGTGTGTGTATATACAGATACACATGCACTAATACATGTACGTATTTACATATATTCATCTATATATACATACAGACATACAAACACATACACGCACACACACCTACACACACAAACACCTATACATACATTCTTATATGCTAATTGAGAAGATGTTCTGTCGTGACGTTCAAAGAACATAACTACACATAACTACTAAAGAGAGTTATTTATACTCTCTTATCTGAGTGAATTAGATACGTAGGGGTAATAACTGCATGCATTACAGACCCCTATTAAAACGGGGTTATATGAATATCTGGGTGTAGTTATTTGTAGTTACGTTTCAGTTTTCCTTTCTTGCATGCCGGTAGTTCTACAAATAATGAAGTGGATAGTAAGACAGAATGTAGTTAAGTGCTTCGTTAGTGATGTTAGGAGACAAAGACCAGCTTATTTCGTTATTGTTCACAAGGGGCTAAACATAGAGGGGACAAACGAGGACAGACAAAGGGTAACCGGTACTTAATTTATCGACCCCGAAGGATGAAAGGCAAAGTCGACCTCGGCGGAAATGGAACTCAGAATGTAACGGCCGACGAAATACCTATTTCTATTTCTTTACTATCCACAAGGGGCTAAACACAGAGAGGACAAACAAGGACAGACAAACGGATTAAGTCGATTACATCGACCCCAGTGCGTAACTGGTACTTAATTTATCGACCTCGAAAGGATAAAAGGCAAAATCGACCTCGGCGAAATTTGAACTGAGAACGTAACGGCAGACGAAATACCGCTAAGCTTTTCGCCCGGCGTGCTGACGTTTCTGCCAGCTCGCCGCCTTAGGAGACGAGGACCAAGTACCTTAACTGGCGTGTGTTGGAGTTGGGTTTTGTAGGCACGTTGGTGACTGATCAGGCTATCTGATCAGATTTTGTGGAAGCGTGGACAGGGAACGCTGACAGTAGTTAAATATTTAATGGCGTTGGCTTTCGCGGCCTGCCTGCGTTGTTCACCTGCAGTAATCCTGTAGGCTTTTTAGGTTTACATATCCCCGCGAATAGCTGACCCTCATTTATCTCCATCCTGAGCTATCTGCTCACACAAGACATGGCCGATGTTGAAGGTCTTCAAGCTTTTAAAATACCCACGAAGCGGCTTTTCTGACATTACTCTGAACTCACCATTACCATCCATGTGCGACGCTTGAATGTAATGGATAATTTTAGATGCCACGTACTTTGTACCAAAACTGGGAATGCGACAATGTGTTTCTGTTGCTTCGTCTCAAATCGGTTTTGAACAAACATGTATAATCAGTGGAATTAAAGCCAAGACTTATACTACTCTTTGCTTTTTGATTTTAAGAGTATTATACTAGGGACTACATGATCTAATGTAATTTTAATTAAAGACTACATTTTTGAAGTCTAATCGTAGATTAAACTTATTTGTAGATGAGTGACTCCAGTTGGAAGTGACTGCAGATAAGTGTGTTCATGTAATAGGCTCAAAGATGTAATTGAGCCATGAGGAATGCATTGGTTAATGCAATAGATTCTGCTGATTGTGAGGGCGCGTGGCTTAGTGGTTAGGGCATTCGGCTCATGATCGTAAGGTTGTGAGTTCGATTCCCGGCGACGCGTTGTGTCCTTGAGCAAGACACTTTATTTCACGTTGCTCCAGTCCACTCAGCTGGCAAAAATGAGTTGTACTTGTATTTCAAAGGGTCAGCCTTGTCACTCTCTGTGTCACGCCGATTATCCCCGAGAACTACGTTAAGGGTACACGTGTCTGTGGAATGCTCAGCCATTTGCACGTTAATTTCACGAGCAAGCTGTTCCGTTGATCGTATCAGCTGGGACCCTCGTCGTCGTAACCGGCGGAGTCTTTTAAGATTCTGCTGAAAACGTCAGAGAAATTTTAACACTAAGGTGGAAATTGTTGATTTGACTCCACAAGCAGGAAATCTATAACTATCAAAAACAAACCATCAGCAAGTAGATGATTCAAAGTCAGTAAATGAAACATTTTATTAGCGGAAATAAAACTTCAGTTAATTACGATGAACCCTATAATATGTTAAAATTTGAACAAAACTAGCAGTATCGCCCGGCGTTGCTCGGGTTTGTTTCGACCCTTTAGAATTGGAATTTTTGAAAAGTAAACATTTTGCATTATGTAGCTTTAAGTGAACATTTTTCTGGTTGAAATACACCGAAAAATAGCGACACAGCAGTCAAAAAATTCGTTAAAAAATAGGGATTTTCATAGAAAAAAGCACCTTTTTGATGTAAATAATTTTTGGTGTTAACATGGTCCGATTTGAATGTTTTCTTCTACGGAATGAAGAGCAAGTCTTCTTCTATCACACTCTCAATTTTGGTCAACTTGCGCAGCAGGGTCTCGGAGGAGATAGTGTTAGTTGAAGGCTACCAAACCTACCATACACAGACAACTTCAGCTTTATATAGAGAGATATATCATTAACCTATTATACGTTAAAACAAAAATTAAGCTGGTCATATGAAGGAACTTTTAATCCTTTGCGTGGAATTCATGTTGTTTATGCAATACCCATAGATCGGACACACTGCACCTATCTTCACGGTGCTGGTCCTAATAATTTCAATAATACAAACACTGACAAGACAGATCAGAAATAACAGGCACAAACAGTCACTTACACACATTCGACTTAAGTATGGCAGACTGTACGAAATAATCTCAACACAAATTGCGCTTTTAATGATATATCAGACTAGCAAATCTTATAGATTGTGCCTAAGTATTTATTTTCTTAAGTTCAACGCACAGTTTGTTTGTTGTTTGTGGTGTTGTTTTATTGTTGATTTTGTTTGTCTGTTGATGTTACTGTTTTTTTTTTAAGTGATAGTTACTAATGCCACCCCAGAAAAGAAAAAAAAGCAGCACGAACGCATTCTCACACACAGTCACACATACATACTCACAGCACATGAACATACCGCAATGAATATACAAATGCTTCGTACATTTTCACATCTAAATGCCACATGTCTGTTTGTTAAATCATGGAGTCAGTCATTTGTACTTGCGAATAAGCGCACTTACACTTTAAGGGATTCGTATATCCATTGTCCCAATGTCGGCGTAATATAGGTTTCTAGGTCAATGCGCGGGACACATCATATGGATCTGCTGACATGAAAGTGAAATTTTGCTTATGCAATTGTTTTCGTTCTTCCTTTCATTATTTCCTATCTACTTCTAAGAAGAAACATAAATATACACATATATATATATATACGTGTGTGTGCGTGTGTTTGTGTGTGTGTGT
>NC_042998.1:3405619-3425619 GCF_006345805.1 Octopus sinensis | reverse complement strand
TGTATATTCTTAAAAGATTTGTCAGTGCTTCATCGTTACTTAATATATTCCTCGCTTTTCTTAACGCTCTCTTAAAGGTGTCCACAAATCTTTCTACCTGCCCGCTTGACGTCAAGTAGTAGGGTGGAGTGAAAATATGCTTTATCGCATGCCTTTTACAGGAGTTCTTGAATGCATATCCTATCGAACTGCGTTCCATTGTCTGAAACTAGTGTGTCAGGGACACCATATCGCGCAAACAATTCGTATAAGAACATTACAGTTGTCTTAGAGATTAGTTTATAGCTCCTGCAAACCCTCGGCCACATAGTACAGCTATCTACAATGATTAGGTAGTAAGTGCCGTTTATCGGTCCAGTATAGTTAATGTGTAACCTAAACCATGAGTTCTCCGTCTCTGGCCACGACTGATATTTTACCGGCGGGGCTTGGCCGCGAGCGCACAATTTCGGCACGCTCTCACCAAGTTTTCGATATCTTGGCCCATAGACGGCCAATAGACATAACTCCTCATCAGAGCGTTCATCCTTGCCATTCCTGGATGTCCGCTGGGTAATTGTTGCAATACACCTTTTTCTAATGTAGTTGGAACCACCACTCTTTGGGTGTACACCAGAATTTCATCGCAAATTGAAAAAACTACTGGCATCTGAATTTTTATTCTGTTTATTCTTTAAGGTTTCTTTTATTTTCGCAATACACTCGTCACCTACAGCTTTTATTCTTATATTCTGTGCCGTCACTGGTAGTTCTTGGATAACATTCGTCATAACACTTAACTTCGTTTTCTGCCTGCAGTGCGGCTAAAACAGTCTCTTCTAGTGGTTCCATATTTTTTTTGAATTAATCTCGAAAGGCAGTCCGCATGACCGAATTTTTTCGATAGAATGTACTGCATTTTGAAATTATAATTCAGTAATATTACACCCCAACGTTGCAGGCGGTTCACAGAATGAGTCGGTAACCCTTTTGTAGATTCTTAAATCGAGAGCAAAGCTCTATGGTCTGTTTGCAATAAAAACTTCTGCCATCCAGAAACCTATGAGATTTTTTTGGGTGGAAAAATAATTGCTAGGGCCTCCTTTTCAATTTGACTATATCTTTTCTCTGCCGTTATTATCGAGCACGAAACACGAACCACTTATTTTGTACTTCCGTCTTCGTATTTATCAAGTAGAACTGCACCTAATCCGTGCTCGAGAGCAGCAGACGCTACAATGATGTCCGTTTCTAGATTGTAATGTACCGACTAGGTCTGAGATCAGAATTTTTTTTATTTCTTCAAAAGTGTTCCGGTATTTAGTGGAACAATTCCACTTTACTCCTTTTTTTTGTTTAGTAAGTCGTTCACTGGGGCTTTTAACTTGTGTATATTAGGAATGTAGCTTTGACAATAGTTTATCAACTCAAGAAACGTTTGTAAAGTTGGTATATATGTCGGCGCAGGCATATTTCTTATTGCGTCTGCCCTCGACGGGTCAGAACGTCCACCACTTTTATCAATCATTTGCCCTAATTAATTAATCTGGGGTAGAAAGAATTCGCATTTTTCTTCACTCAAAGTGAACTCCAAAACTTTAATTTTCTCAAACACAGCTTTTATGTGTTCCCCATGCTGTACAGGAGAATTACTCCTGATCAAAATATCGTCCAAGTACGGGATTGCAAATTCACAATCAGATAACATAGTATCCATGCTTTGCTGGAATATTGCTGGTGCCACTTTTAATCCAAAAGGTAATCGTGTATATCTGTACAATCTTCTGTGTGTATTCATTTTCAAATAATTTAAGCATTTTTCATTTACTTTTATCTGTAAATAGGTTTCAGACAGATCTAATTTGGAAAACATTTTTCCATCATTTAACTTTGAAAAAAATGTCCTCCGCTGTCGGGAGTGGATGGTGGAATGTTTTTAAGTAGTCGTTCAATCCTGTAGAGAAATTGGCACACAACCTAATCTTTTTTTTTAATACAGAGCGTGGGTGCCGCCTACTTCGAGTAATCCACATTTTTGATGACTCCTCTCTTTTTCGAGTCAGCCCAACTCTTCATTTACGGTCTCAATTGCCACGAACGGTACTTTTCTGTTTGCTTTAAATACAGGTACGGCGCTTTCACTTACTTGGAAATAGGCTTCCGTCGTTCTACATAGACTCAAATCCTCTGATAACACTTGTGAGCACATTTCTTTCAATTTTTCCTTCAGTTCTTCCGAAGCCTTGTTTTTAACGGTACAACCATTTATGTTATTGCAGTAAACATTAATAGGAAGGTTCCATAAATCGAATAGTTCTAACCATTCTGTGCCAAACAGATTGATTGTATTATCCGCAACGATTAATTTTGCTTCGCGTGTCTCTCCTCGAAATGTGACGTCGATAAATGTTTTGCCCATGAAATGTAATTTATCACACGTTACACTATGCGCTATTTTCGCTGTTTTACGTAATCTCGGTTTACCAATTTTTTTTTCAAGTATCCACATTTATAATAGAGATGTCACTACTTGTCTCTAATTGTAATTTGGGTATTCACATTATTTATTTTTACATGCACGAATTTTCTTGTTTTTCCGTCGCAATCACTCTCCGCTGAAAACACCTTAGAACTTTTTATGTTTGAACCTTGTAGTCTTGTTATACAATGAGAATTCTTGTGTCCCAGCTTCTGACAAGTACAGCGATTTTTGTTTTTAAACGGACAACCATTTTTGTAATGTAGGCCTCCATAACCATTACACGGATTGGGGCCTGACACTTTATTGATTGTACTTCCCGGGACGACACATTTGAATTTTTACAGAGTCTTTTTCTTGTATTTTTTTCACACTATGTTTAAGACTTAACATAGTCTCATATTCTTCTGCGAAGGTCTGTAGGGATAAATCCTGGTTCGCTTGCTCCATTTTCGAGAGAATCCTTGCCCGAATTTCTCTATCTTCAGGTGCTATAAGTCCTTGTACGAAGATAAATGATTTGAATAGATCTTGAGCGAGATCCTGGAGTTTGAAACTTTTGCACATACGGTTGACTACTCCGGCGTAGATAATAAAATCATCCTCCACATTTTTTGTTAAGTTCCAACACTCCATTCTGGTGTTGAATAATGAACTTTTATCACAAAAAATTTTTGCAAGCAGTTCTTCTTGCTCGCTCACTTGCCCAAGATGCGAGGAGAGCAATAAAACTGTTCTGCACGCGATTGTGCAGTGTCCGAAAATTTCGAAAATGTGTGTTTATGTTGAACAACTGTCGTCACGTTTAGGAAGAGTACAACTGTCTTTCGAGTCTATAATAAAGATAGTTCCACCACCCTCTTTGAACAGGGAGGGTAAGGTTCGTTTTCTCTGCGTAGTAGCAATAGAGAAAGAGGTTGTGTGGAAGTCACGTCTTCATCTCCGGTATGGGATTGGTGAACTTTTTTGTTTTCCAGCTCAGAAGGAAAATAAGGCTGGAGAGGAGACGCTTGTCACCTAATACATACGGAAAAAGAGGAAAGAAAGTTGCGAGTGTGCTGAGAGTAAATGAGCGAGAACATAAAGGTAATCAAAGAGCTCAGTGGTGGAACGGGGTTTGTGGAGTCGAACCCGCCCCCCACTTCCTTTTCTTATTTCATCTCGTTTATTCATATCATAAATTTTAAAATGTTACGTATCTTGTTCATCATACAATCCCCGACCTCTTGACTTTGTATTGTTCCTCTATGTTGGTCCCTCGTGGACAATAAAGAATTAACAATTGATTCCATCTCTATAGAATTACGGTTGATGCTGTTACTCCTTCTCATACGGTCTGCTGTCGGTTGCGCTTCCGCTACAGCGAGAGAGAAGTTCTCAGTTTACGGCTATTTCATCTTTGATCCTTTTACCTGTTCCTAGGAAATAAGCAAATTACAAAACTTGACAAAAACTTTCAACAGCAAGCATTTGAGAAGGTTGCATTATTTGTTCGTGGACCAGTATTTCTTCGTAGACAATTCTGTGTAGCTATTTTTCGAGCCCGTTCACTTTTTGATGCAAAGACAAAAATAGTAGGCAATTTCCAAGGTAGATTAGGAGACATGCGTCTTCAAAGATGGTCTCTTCTAAGACTGCACATTCACCACTAACTACATTGACTTTACTCCATCTCAAATGTCAGACACTTCAGAAAAAGAAATACAAATTATTTATTTCATTGGCTTCGATAAACCTCCAAACTACTGATTCAAAATAAATAGTTTTCTACGAATACTACTCGATTGCAGGTTTGTTTGTATATGCATACATACAAACATATTTATAATGAAAACATGACATATCCACTCATATATTTTCATACACAATATAGGTTGCATAAAATATTACATAATATATATATATATATATATATATATATATATATATATACACACACACAAGCAGTTTTATATATATATATATATACATACACACAAGCAGTTTTATATATATTTATTTATATATATATATATATTATATATATATATATTTATATATATATAATATATATACATACATATATATACAAACAGTCACTCAAATAGAGTAAGAAGTAATATTCTTTCTATCAGAATAAATACTTCTCTTATATTATGTTACGGCAACAGGGCGATAAAAATCAACAATTTGTAGGAAACTATTCGTATTCTCATATATAGAAGTGATATTATGATTTCGATAAATCCTAGTCCGTGTATCCATTAGCTCCATGCCACTCCATTCCCAACGAATGAATCGAAAAGAAAAACTCTAACAAGTAATTCATCTAGCTAGAAAGAGCAACAAAACTTTCCTTTAATCATACCTTATTTCTTTATGCCCACAAGGGGGCTAAACGTAGAGGGGACGAACAAGGACAGACAAACGGATTAAGTCGATTACATCGACCCCAATGCGTAACTGATACTTAATTTATCACCCGGAAAGGATGAAAGGCAAAGTCGACCTCGGCGGAATTTGAACTCAGAACGTAACGGCAGACGAAATACCTATTTCTTTACTGCCCACAAGGGGCTAAACACAAAGGGGGCAAACAAGGACATACAAACGGATTAAGTCGATTATATGGACCCCAGTGAGTAACTGGTACTTAATTTATCGACCCCGAAAGGATGAAAGGCAAAGTCGACCTCGACGGAATTTGAACTCAGAACGTAACGGCAGACGAAATACGGCTACGCATTTTGCCCGGCGTGCTAAAGTTTCTTATTTCTTTACTACCCACAAAGGGCTACACACAGAGGGGAAAAACAAGGACAGACAAAAAAGAAATTAAGTCGATTACATCGACCCCAGTGAGTAACTGGTACTTATTTAATCGATCCCGAAAGGATGAAGGCAAAGTCGACCTCGACGGAATTTGAACTCAGAACGTAACGGCAGACGAAATACGGCTACGCATTTTGCCCGGCGTGCTAAAGTTTCTTATTTCTTTACTACCCACAAAGGGCTACACACAGAGGGGAAAAACAAGGACAGACAAAAAAGAAATTAAGTCGATTACATCGACCCCAGTGAGTAACTGGTACTTATTTAATCGATCCCGAAAGGATGAAAGGCAAAGTCGACCTCGGCGGAGTTTGAACTCAGAACGTAACGGCAGACGAAATACGGCTACGCATTTCACCCGGCATGCTAACGTTTCTGCCAGGTCGCCGCTTTTAATCATATCTCACTCTCGTAAAGGAAAGGAACGATACCTTACATTACGCAGTCCTAGTTGAACTATGGCTGTATAAAACCCGAAATAATGATGGTCGCAATGCCCATGATGGATATCAGGCTAATCAACGACAAAACTTCTCACCACACACCAAATTTTAACACTTTGTGAAGGCTTCGCTTCCAAGTTCTGTTAATTATATTTTCCAGATGTCCAATTAAATATCCAAAGAAATTGTCTGTTTAATTATAAAAGTTGAAAGTAAGTCGTTTGATAAACTCCAAAAGTACCAAGCTTGATGTCATATTCCAGTGATTTTCTTTGTAATCTTACCAATTCTACTGCCTTGTTTCTTATTACTGCATAGCATTTTTGCATTGAACCTTGTTAGAGAAAATATGTGATCTAAAGAATCTAATTCATAACCATTATGTGTTTTTTATTTCCTCCAAAATAGAGTACCCAAGACTACATTATCTAATATGTAAGTTATGGTTTGGAAGAGATTTGATTGCTATTTCTAGCTTGCTAAGTAACCACATAGATGCTCACAACGCATGAGGATACAATAAAGTACAGTCGGAAGCGAGTATGACATTAGTATGTACCATGCTTTCGCTAAATGTTTTAGATGCCCATGAAGCCGCGAGTAGTCATAACCATCTTCTTGACTGTCTCACTCTTTGACCCTGCTGAACCTCCAGGTACTGGTGGCAGGGGGAAGAGAGAGCAGTGACAGGCATTATTAGTTGATTTGACTGGAGCAACAGAAAACGAAGTTTTTTATTCAAAAGCACATCGTGAGGCCCAGTTCAGAATAGAAAATTAAGACCTTATGATCATAAATGAAATACCTAAATACTCGGCCAAAATGTTCACTTGAGATTTTGGTACAAGACCAGCAATTTTTTAGGGAGGGAGTCGATACCATCGACTTTAGAACGTGGCTGGTACTTCATTTTATCGACAACGAAAGTATAAAAAACAATGGTGACTCAGTGGTATTTGAACTCAGAACGTAAATAGGCGGGAGAATTGCCGTCAAGTATTTTATCAGACACGCTAAGCATCTTGCCAGCTTGCTGCTTTCACTTAAGGGTACAATATAGCATCACAAAAGTAGGTTGTACAGCACATTTCAACCGAAAATTAATCCATTCAGTCACTGTGATTCCATAAGTTTGTACTACATTCTTAAAATATTTTAAAACCATTGATAGTTTTGATTATTTATGTTAGTAACTTTAACCTTATTCAAGTAATCAGTTATTTGGAATGTTTGTTTTTGTTTTTGTTTTTCAAACAGTTCCTTTAAAAATTCTTGTTTTGCAACCAACGACGTATACTATAGTGTAATTTTCGTGTCATGCTAGTTTTATATTTATGCCTCGAATAAACTCGATATCCATACTCTAATCCATCATCATCATCATCATCATCATCATCATAATCTTCTAAAATCCGTTTTCCATGCTGGTATGGGTTGGACGGTTGGACCGGAACTGGCAAACCGGAGAGATGCACCAGGTTTCAGTCTGATTTGGCTTGGTTTCTAAGGCTGGATGCTCTTCCTAACACCAACCACTTAATGTGTGCTCGGTGCTTTTAACTCGACACTGGCACTAGCGCTTTTACGTGGCGAAGATACAAGTGCTTTTTGCGTGGAACCGGCACAGGACGCCTGCAGGCCAATCATCTTCTGGAGCGCAGATATTTTGTTTAAATAAAGCAACAAAAGCCAGTCATTGCTGTTATAGTCAGATATAATTCATTTAAGAATATCGCTGGATACCAGATTCTTTCTTACATACAATTAATTCTAAAGTGTAAGTGCCCTGAATCATTGATTAACCCCAAGTAAGGGAACATGATCAATCCATTGTTTTGTACATACATAATGGCAACATTGTGCAATATCTTGTTCTTAATTTTAAATGGGTTGAATATTTTGTAACAGGTCGAGAACTGCGTAAGTATAAACTAATTGATGAGTATTTTGCAAATCATAAATTCTGCTGTCATTTCTTAAAAGCATGAAGTTAAATGCTTCTGTAACTGAAAAGAAAAGAGCATTTTCTTGGTGACGTTTTGTTCCAGTTCAGCCCATATTAAGCAAATGAATGATCAAAGACATTCCAGCCACGATAATCCCATCAGATATGTCTGTGTCCTTCTTTTGGGAAAATAGAAAAAACAAATTGAAGATGATTGGGTCGGGTATTTCGTGAAGTTCTAGCTATCAAGGAATGACACCCTGTAAAAATCTCTAAGGAACTCCTATACTTTGCTTACTAACCGGATAAATAACGTGTGTGTGTATGTTTACATATGTGTGTGTGTGTGTGTGTGTGTTTTAAAACGACTGTATGTGAAATTGTTTAGATTTGTAGCATTCTCAAAAGTACTGAAAATAATATATCATCAAAATAAAAAAAAAACATAGGCGCAGGAGTGGCTGTGTGGTAAGTAGCTTGTTTACCAGCCACATGGTTCCGGGTTCAGTCCCACTCCGTGGCACCTTGGACATGTGCCTTCTACTATAGCCTCGGGCCGACCAAAGCCTTGTGAGTGGATCTGGTAGTCGGAAACTGGAAGAATTCCGTCGTATAAATATATATGTATATGTATGCGTGTGTTTGTGTTTGTTCCCCACTCCTCACAACATCGCTTGACAACCGATGCTGGTGTGTTTACGTCCCCGTAACTTAGCGGTTCGGCAAAAAGAGACCGATAGAATAAGTACTAAGGCTTACAAAGAATAAGTCCTGGGGTCGATTTGCTCGACAAAGGGCGGAGCTCCAGCATAGCCGCAGTCAAATTACTGAAACAAGTAAAAGAGTAAAAGAGTATTCAAACAAAGAAAAACTTATATAAAATCTTTAAAACTCTAAACTTATCAAGACAAATCTTCTGAAGTATGTTTTTTACTTACAAAATGTATTGGACACTTCCTCGCGATATGTATTAATACCTTTATATTGTTAGCACTGAATTACTGAAATAAAGGTAACAACAGTATAGTGACTGACAGCGCCAAATTAGAAGCTGCCAAGTTCGAACAAAACCACATTTCCATTGAAGTTTCCAAATTATTTTCAGATTAAGAATACAACCATAATGTCATCGAGCATTAGCAGTGAAATCGCCCCCAAACCATAGTCCATCGTCTTAAAGAACGAATACTGAACAGAGTACGAATAACTCAAGGCCTGGAAAAACAGACATAACTTGGATACCTTTGATCGTGAGACTACTTGGTCAGAGATTATCTGGGGCTAAACAGCACCAGCAGTGGAGGCGCAATGGCCCAGTGGTTAGGGCAGCGGACTCGCGGTCGGAGGATCGCGGTTTCGATTCCCAGACCGGGCGCTGTGCGTGTTTATTGAGCAAAAACACCTAAAGCTCCACGAGGCTCCAGCAGGGGGTGGTGGCGACCTCTGTTGTACTCTTTCGCTCCAACTTTCTCCCACTCTTTCTTCCTGTTTCTTGTCCCCGACTTCCTACGCAACCGCTGAGCCTGGATGCGCATTCATCCATCCGTCGATACTCTCGGTGTCGGGGGGGTTGACCTTCTTTCTCTTCTGCGGGTCTTACGAATAGCAAAAAGGACCACGTTTCGGACTTCTCCCACTGGGACAAAGACCGATTCGCTCAACAAACAAACAAACAGCACCAGCAACAAATATATTGTCCAATGGTTAATACTTGTCCTAGATATTGACTCTGTGAATCACTCTGAAATACCCAACATACTTTAAATTTTGAATGAAGAAAAAAAGCCGTTCAGTAGGCTTCACAAATTAATTACCTATGTAACTATTTTCAGCGTTATGTTTATGGCTGAACTAAGACCATCAGGCTGCGAATTTTTGCAGCAGATTGCTTTTGAATAATTAGAGTAGTCAATTACATTTTAATTTAGCGAATATTATCTCAGCTAATAATATCACTTTAGAAAGATCAATGTTATTAACCTATGTAGTAATTTATCATAAGTGTTATCGCAATAAGATTTATAAGCGATTCATTAATTAAAGTTACATGGGATTAATTTTAGCTTAGCATAAATTATTTGAAAAGAAACAGGGTTGCTTTTTCATAGATAAGAGTTATGTTTAATTGGAAGAGAATAGTGGCAAGCTTAGATTTATGATAGCGACGCGGCAAGTTTTAAGTAATTAGTCCGGCTTTTAATATCTAAGACAGTGTTGAAGTATGATCTTGAGAAAAAGCATTGGACCGTCGGAGAAACTCAGATGTAAAAATACTCTTCCCGTCTTCATTTCCGTTTAATGACAATTTTCTTTACTTATGCTGATAACTTTTTGGACAGAGATGAAATTCAAAACCTTTCACTTTTCTTACATGGATATAGAGCGCCATGTTAATCAGAACGGAACTAATATAAGTCAATAGACATGGTATAATTAATCCGGTAAAGTAAATTACAATAAATCTAAAATTATAAATCATGTTTTCCACTTGGATATTAAAAATAGGAAATCTATATGGATCTATTTTTAAATATGGATTAAATATTTTTGCATGTATTAAAGATTTTTCAATAAACGGTTATAAACTGGAGTTTTTATTTTTATTTTCTTCAACACCCATTTTACGGACTCTGTAATTTGATATACATTTTCCTCGTATCGTTCCTGCTCAGTCAGCCGTCGGTTTGTATAGAACTTGTTTCTGTTAGTTGCCTGAATTTTATTAAACGATTCTAAAAGAGATTTTTAGGACAAATGTGCCAACGTGGAACTTTGAAAATAAACTGAAAGTGGATAACGTGACATACATGTGTTTCAATTATTTGTCCTTGAAGAATTAGCCACCAGGAAATAAATCCAAAATATGTAATCTGATTCTACAACATTAACACTGCTTCAGGAAAAATTGCGAATTTTTCGACTGAATCTGAGTTATTATTTTAGAGAAATAAGGATGGAATTGTGCCCCCAAAACACATATTATTATTATTTTTTTTTCAGAACTAACTAAAGTTTTAGGTTCGTGTTGTTACTCACATCTTGCAAGTTATTTATCTTTGGAGATTTTTCTTTTCGTTTCACTATTATCTGAAATTATTTACGTCTTCTGATTCCTGTCTACTCTATCATAAGAATTTGCATTGGTGTGATTTACAAACTCCTTGTCACTAATCTCTAATCTCCTTTTCAATCTTGTGCATCATTTGCTTAAACTAACTTTTACTAAAAAGGGTTCTGTTTGTTTTAACGCGGTAGTTTCAATCTATCGCATTTCTAGCATCCAAGTTTGTTCTCAAATCCTTCTTCCTATTGCCACATGATAAGTGAGACTCTAAAAATAAAAATACATAACTTCTGAAACCTTTGCCCATCAAAAGGATTCAGTATATTTCTATTTTCACTTATATAACACTGATAAAGTGGTGGAAAGCACTTTGAATAGCTTTCATAATCTTTTATACTGGACCACCGCCTTGAAGGGTTTTTTAGTCCAACAAATCCACTTCAGAACTTATTTTTAAAAAACCTAATCTTTATTCTATCAGTCTCTTTTACAGAATCGCTAGATTACGGGAACGTAAACACAAACCGTCAAGCGGTGATAGCGGGTGACAAACACAGACACAAAGACACATATATGACGGGCTTCTTTCATTTTCCGTCGACCAAATCCACTCACAAGGCTTTGGTCTTCCTGAGGTTATAGTAGAAGACACTTGCCCAAGGTGCCACGCAGTGGGACTGAGCCCGAAACCATGTGGTTGGGAAGCAAGCTTCATACCACATAGTCATACATGCGCCTATCTGAGAAAATTTGTAAAATTATTTTTGATTTAGGCACCAGGCCAGTAATTTTAAGAGGTAGAGTAAGTCTAAACCATCGTCCCTGATATACGATTCGTACTTTACCGTATCGACGCCGGAGAGATGAAAGCCAAAGTTGACCTCGGCGGAAACGGAACTCGGACTATATGTAAATGGCCGGAAAAATAGCACAAGACACTAACGATTGTGCGAGCTAACTGCTTTATGAAAACTTCCAAAATAAAATAACAAAATATACTTTATGATTTCGTTCTATATTGAAGAGTTGTTCAATGTTCAATGAAAGGGTATATATAATGTAACAGCTTCAGATGAAGGATATAATTCTTGCATGCAGAAGGAAGAATATCGCCAATTCAAACAACTGAGTTGGTGACTTTCCAACTGATCTCGGTCGCCTTAGGTTAATCTCGGTCGCCTTAGAATATGTTAATCTCGTCGCTATAGAATATGTTAATCTCGTCGCTATAGAATATGTTAATCTCGGTCGCCTTAGAATATGTTAATATTAACTACTTTCTATGGAAGTTACATCTCTGAATGCTTTATGAATAATTGGCTTTATTACGAAAAGTGATGATTTCCAAATATGAAGGTACGATATTAACAACTTCGAAACACTCCCTAGTACCAGAAATTATCATCAGTTGGTTAAAAGAATCCATCTCCCGGTTTAACATCACCTTCCACTTTTTGCGGGGTACTCATAGCAGAGCCCACTTAATTGCAAGATCTTCGGTTTGAGGATACCATCCTCCTACCAACTTCAGAAGACACCTGCAGGGTCCTGGGCATTGCTTTTTACCTCCCCCCATCCCTAGTCATTCTTACCTCCCTCCCGGGCCTTGGCGAAATTCTGCTTAAATCATTTATTCACTGTCAACTGCTGTCTGCAATCTGGAAAACATTTTAATAAATGAAGCAATATAGTTTCTAATTACTGTTAACAAATCTCAGCGCAAGTGATAATATAACACTGATCATTGATATACAACGCTTCTACCTCTCTCTCTCTGTCTCCCCTGCCCAACTATATATATATATATATATATACTATTCATGTGTGCGTGTGTGCTTGTGCATGTGTAATAGCACAAATCGATACATATTTGTAAACGCTGTTTCAGAACTAAAAACATGGGGACTTCTTCTACAAGCATCTGACAGCGTGTTATCTTATTATCCTCTTTAATTGGGGAACAATCTTGCAAACCGTTGCACTACAGAATAATGCCAGCTCAGCAGGAGCGGCATGGTTCGATAGCCGCCGGGTGTCAGATTGCAAGTCTTTCGCTTTCGAAATATCATTTACAAATGTATACAGATTAATATTGCTTATACGCAGACGGAGAAAGAAAAACTATTATATATAATGTCTATACACATATGTATGTGTTTGTGTGTCTACATATGTGTGTGTGTGTGTGTGTGCACATATGAATGTGTGTGTATACATATGTATGCGTGTGTGCATATGTGTGTGTGTCAGTGTAAAGTACCCCATAATAACCAATGGGATGTTGTGAATAATCGTTTTACTTACGCTGCATTTCATTTAATTAGTTTGTTTAAAAAATATATATTAAATCAACTAACACGCACGTTGGATTCCTCTGAGAATTTTCGAATTATTTGTGTACATTTCTAGCCGACGATGAAATAAATATTATTAGAATTCAAGTGGCAATTCCAAGACAGAATTCTCTTGTGCCGTTACCAATCTCTCCATCTCACACCAGCACTAATTTTCTCTTTGCTTAATTCTCATTCTTAACGTTTGCCTTTTTCTTTCTTTCACAGTTTTATACAACCGAAGTTAATACATACAAACATACATACACACACACATATACACATACATTCCCATTCATACATCTACACACATGTGTATATTTGTATGTTTGTTTATACTCGAAGCTCCAAAGGAGGCGATGGGACAATGTGGAATGAAGCAAGCTACAGATAAGTGTCCCGCTGATTTGGACGCCTGTCTGTCACAAATAACACGCGAGATGAACTGATATTTATTTCTTCTGGAAGACAGTGTTACGTCCCGAAGAAAATCAAGCACGCTCGTTCGGCCAGCTAAAAATAGCAGCAAAATCTCTATTACATTACAGCTAACTGTGTTTTTAAGCGTGGGCCACATTGGAGAATGTAGGCCTAGATGGACGACGCCTTTTTGCTTCTACTGCAGAATGAATAATGACATTGGGCCCGCGGTAATCCTATTGTTCATTAAACAGCTTTTATGTAGGAGGCATATCAACAAACTCACCGTCAGACTCAGCGTAACCAATCCATCTACTAGAATAACAGCCAAATATCAAAATCACTTTAGAAATAAAGGAAATGGGAACAACTCATTAGTTAGTACCGTCTTTTATATACAAGACACCTTGGGCAAGTGTCTTCCACTATAGCCTCGGGCCGACCAAAGCCTTGTGAGTGGATTTGGTAGACGGAAACTGAAAAGAAGCCCGTCGTATATATGTATATATATATATATATATATATATATATATATATATATATATATATATATATATGCGTGTGTCTGTGTTTGTCCCCCTAGCATTGCTTGACAACCGATGCTGGTGTGTTTATGTCCCCGTTACTTAGCGGTTCGGCAAAAGAGACCGATAGAATAAGTACTGGGCTTACAAAAAAGAATAAGTCCCGGGGTCGAGTTGCTCGATTAAAAAACGGTGCTCCAGCATGACCGCAGTCAAATGACTGAAACGAGTAAAAAAAAAAGAAAAAAAAGACGGAATGGTCCGGGTGGGGCAGTTTTAAACAAAGTTCTGCTAGATTAGGGCTGATGTACAGACTAAAGAACGATAATGACTTATATCGTTTCAAATGTCGGGACAAGGCCAGCAATTGGGAATTGAGGTGGGAGTCGATTACATCGACTCTGACACTCGGCAGATATCTTATTTTAGCGATCCCGAAAGAAGAGAGGACAAAAATACAGTGTTAAATATAATATCAAAGATCGCATTGGATAATATAGTTGTAGACATATGATGCTTGAAAGCAAAGACCTAATGGCCACGGCTGGAACCCTTTTGATTATAGTTCCGTTTAATTTGCGCCGGTGTGGATTTAAGCATCAACAACAGCACTAGCCTACCCATGAACTGCGCCTTTCTCCTGCTTCATCAGTGGAAAATAAGGAATTTAGTGGAGTGAATTTAATGGAATAGTTTAAGGTTTCAAGTGAAATAGCTTCACGACAATCGAAACCGCCTTACACATTACAACCAAAGACGTTTTCTGCTGTCTGGCGGGTCAATGTTAACACTCAACCATAAGCATTAAAGTGATTCGTTCTCTTTTATATTCATTTATTGTCGTGCTAAGAATCAAATTCCCCTAGAGACAATTTTCTTTTTCCTGGATTAATAAAATAGCTACCAGTAATATACTCGGAATGATTCAATAGATTACGTCTTTCTCAATATAAATAAATATAAACTGCGTCCTTTATATATATAAAAAGTCTGTATCGATTTTTCTATCTAGACAAGAAGCCAATTTTTAGAGAAATTAATTTTATGCTGAAGTATCTTCGGAAGATTACTTTTAGTAACTTTTCTGCCCTACTCGCTTGCAAAATAAAAATATATGAAAATAGATCCTAATTCTAGACATAATTAAATACTTTTATGCAAATTAATCAAATATTCTGAAACTCTCCAATCTCCCCAGTCGACAATTTGATTTCAAATAATTATTTAAATCAATTATTTGAATCTGACATTAATGTTGTTATTAAGGCAGCGAGTTGGTAGAACCGTTACCACGCCCGAAAAATATACTTAGCATTTCTTACGGCTTTACGTTCTGAGTTTAAATACCAACGAGGTTGACTTTGCATTTCATTCTTTCGGGGGCGATTAAATAAGTACCATTTGAGCATTGGAGTTGATGTGATCGATTTCCCCTCCCCTCAGAATAGCTGGACTTGTGCCAAAATTAGAAAGGAAAATATTTTTGTTCACTAAGTTTAGTGTTGTCCATGGCGGATACCCAGAACGGCAAAGGCTATTATAATCGCCTTCAAATAAAACTAATTTTAATCGAGCCAGCAAGACTCAACATAGTCAGCTCTGAAACTGCGTTGTAGAAAAGTCAAATCTCCCTTAAAACATATCAAACTGACTTAAGAAATAAAGAAAATCGGAACGACTTATGAACAAGTGTCGTCTTTGATATACGAGATGAAATGGTCTGGGGTGGGGCATTTTTAACATTGGTCTACTAGATTAGGACTAATGTGGAGGTTAAAGAACGGCAACTACTTATGTTGTTTCAGATTTCGGCACAAGGCCAACAGTTATGAAGAGAGGTGGTTGTCGATTACATCGACCCTAGTATACAGCAGGTATGTTATTTTAGCGAACCCCTAAAGGAGGGAAGGCAAAGTCAATCTCACAATATTTTAACTTAGAAATTAATGGCCCGGGGTCATTTTCTCCTATGTGCTAACAACGATTCTGCTCGCCTCCAGTCTTCGACAACCGCCAATATTAATTCCAGGATTAATTTATAAAATTAAAATCTGCAGTTACGTTTTTCACAATTCCGCTACTGAAGAGCTCATTACAATAGATTTCTGCAATATTAAAAATAACAATTCATTATGTGAACAAGCCACCGCGGGGCTTTTTTACGTGCAATTGAAGGGAAATTTTACATGATAAAAAAATCGGTTTATGTGCACAGCTGCAGTACTGACCCACTATTTTTACATTCGATGTTTCATTCAGCGCTTCGAATAAGTATTACAAATATATTCAATGATTTTTATGTGATTACACATATAAGCTTCCTTTGCTGATCAAATGGGTAAGATACTAACTCTGTGGTTGAAATGTGAAGTATTTACTTGTTACTGGTACTTCGATCCAGCTACGGACGTAGCTGGATCTTTAGGTGTTGATACTCTGAACTAACGTTACATGTAACATGAAGGAATCTCACTACGCATAACTGATGGTCGTTTCGTTGGCTCGAGAACGTTAAATCAAAATTCTTCAAATTATGGAGATCGACAAGGAATCCTCAGACGAAAATTCGCTAGTATAGCTGACGAAATATTTTTCAGTTATACTTCAATAATGGAAAAGGACTATGAGACATACTACATCATCGTATGATTACAAAGACATTAAAGTAGGTGAAGGTACCGATTAAAGGTTTACCTACTAGTCTGCTTCTCTTAAAGGAATGATGCCATACAGTTTTATCTCTCTTCTCTACTAGAAATTGTAACTGTTACCTCATAGATGTCTTATACCCATTTCTGAATCGCAAGAATCCATGGAATCAGCTCTTATCTCCTCTTTTGGTGGATAAAAACAATTTCCATTTGAACAAAATGTGAGTTTACTACCTTTAGGGATTTTGCTTTTTCATACATTATGGTCATAGCATGCCTGAATGGTTAAGAAGTTCGCTTCGGAAGTACAAGGACAGGAGATCGATTCCACGGCGGAGCATCTTAACCGAGTGTTTTTTCTTTTTACCATTGCCTATAGTTAATCCACGCCTTAAAATATGAATTCGGTTGATGTAAACTTTGATTAGTGGTTTGGGTGTTAGAATCATGATTGTAAGATTATAGTTTCGATTCATAGACCGGGCGGCAGAGATAAAGAATACGCACACCACTAGTTTTCGGTTATAACCCTACCCTAAACCTAACCTTAACCCTAAACGCCGAAACTGTGTGGCTTGGGTATTCTTTACCTTCGTCGATCGGGCGATCCGTTTCATGTTGCTCTGTTCTCTCAGCCGGCAAAAATGAGTAATCCTGGGACAGGATTACCAAAGAAACCGGGAAACTGACACTATGGATCTGTATGACACGAGAAGGATATAAACTCTGAGGAAGTTCATTCGATGGTTTGTACCTGTAAAACAAATCTACAGGCCTGTCACACTTCGTTTCCAGAGGTGAATTATCCACAGATATGCTCTCAGCACATGGCTATGATGCTCCTCTACTACTTCTGCTCGTGATCAGAGATGCACATATCGTCAGCCACTAAGGGACATACTCAAATGGTTATGGTCAAACAACTGACAAGCATATCTGTGGTATTGAGCAGAATATTTGCTGTAGCCCATCTTTTATACCAAGACAAAACAATGTACATGATAACACTTCTAATCATTTAAGATCAGAAGCCATGAGAGCTACTGCCTGGTACTGCATCAAGGCATTTTATTATTATTATCATTATTATTATTATTATTATCATCATTATTATTATTATTATCATCATTATCATTATTATTATTATTATTATTATTGTTATCATCATCATCATTATTACATATCACACACACATACATATACGCCTTCACATACATATATACGCACAACATATACACTGGCATATATATATATATATATACTTTATTTAAAGCAGCAGAAAATTTAACAAAAACCTGTTACTCTGAGTTTCCTGTTGCCGTTCATCAGACAGTTTTTGCTAGAATCTAGCAAAAACTGTCCGATGAACGGCAACGGGAAACTCAGAGTAACAGGTTTTTGTTAAATTTTCTGCTGCTTTAAATAAAGCATATTACTCTACCACTGGTATTTGAGTACTCTTTTTTCCACCTTGTTTCACATTTATGTGTTTACTCCGGTATATATATATATATATATATATATATATATATATATATATAGAAAATAGTAAAAAGTGAAAAAAATCACATATTACCTCCCCTTATTTGGAACTCTTCTCAACATAAACATAACGACATAAGAAATTTGAAAAGCTGAACGCGAAACCGGTCATTTCTTCTAAACTATGTCATTGTAAGAAAAAAATTGATAACATTCTTCAGACATATTGACTCAAATATATATTTTTTAACCTTTTAAAACAAGCCTTCTGTAGTTTTTTCACTTTTTACTATTTTCTATATATTCAACCACGTGCTTTCACAACCAACTTTCTCATCTCTCTCTCTCTCTCTCTCTCTATATATATATATATTATATATATATATATATATATATAATATATATATATATATATATATATTATATATATATATATATATATATATATATATATATATGTATATATGTATATATATATAATTATGCCAATGTATTTATTTACCTTGTATGTCTTTGAAATAATTTAATATAGTTGACCTATTTAGAATGCATCGTTTTTTTATCATTAAATAATAAAATAGAGATTAATAGCGAAAAAGTTTAACGTTTGCAGAACCTAGATAGTATTAAATTCCTAAATTTAGTGTCTGTCTATTTATTGGGCTAGAATAGAGAATGTGTCAGATGGTGGCGGGACTGATTTAAATGAAATAATTTTTGTATCTCAAGGGAGAATGTCATTCTGGTTAATTGCCGTCATTAAAGGAAATGTTTTGGATTGAATACGGCACAGTTTGGGCTCTGGACGATGAGTATGTGTTTGTATATCTGGGTATGTGCAAGTGTGCGTGTGTGTTCCTCACTCGGATAATGTAGGCTTCTGATATACTTTTACTGTTGAACAGAGTTAATCTGATAATACGAATAGTTATAGATAAATGACTGTGGGGAGATTAGAATACAATATGCAGAAGAGAGATGTTAAAAACATTAGAGAACATTAAGTCTGATGCACAACCTAATGCTCATGCAACACACCATAGACACACACACACACATACATACACACACACACTTACACATACATAATGTAATGAATATTAAATCTTTCTCACGGGATGACAAACCAATATACATAGTGGGAAATGGTGTAGCTCATGAAATTAATCTTAAATACACTACTAAAATTTACTTCATTGAAAATACCATATTTTCCGGAATACAAGTCAACATATAATGTAAACCTGTAGCGTAAACTTCCAAACATCATCAATGTCTTTCCAAATCCTGCAGCATTTCTCATGGAAGTTTTGGTCCACCAAAGTCGTCATGGTTTATTAGTCGACCTATACATCTGGCTGTATATTGAAAAATCCGACTTGTATACAGAAGAATTGTGGAGGCGCAATGGCCCAGTGGTTAGGGCAGCGGACTCGCGGTCGGAGGATCGCGGTTTCGATTCCCTGACTGAGCGTTGTGTGTGTTTATTGAGCGAAAACATCTAAAGCTCCACGAGGCTCCGGCAGGGAGTGGTGACTACCCCTGTTGTACTCTTTCGCCCCAACTTTCTCTCACTCTCTCTTCCTATTTCTTGGGTAACGCTGCGATGGACTGGCATCCCGTCCAGCTGGGGAAAACACACAGGCCACAGAAACCTAGAAACCGAGCCCATGAACCTGGCTAAGCTTGAAAAGGGCACATAAATAAAATAAAAGTACAGAAGAATACGGTATACGGATGAAATGCGAGGTGGACTTTGACTGTGTTGCACAATATTTCCATTTTTGTACTTCACTAATGTTATATGGAAAAAAACACAATGAAAACATGCAAAAAACTTGCTTTCAAAAGTTAAGCTTACAAACATCA
>NC_042998.1:3398119-3400619 GCF_006345805.1 Octopus sinensis | reverse complement strand
TGTTTATCTGTGTATTTTATTATGTTTTTAGTTTTGTTTATATTGTTATCAGTTTATGGGGATCTTATTCTTTCATATGTTGTGGTGTGTTGGTGGTGTATGTTGTGGTGTGTTGTGGTGTATGTATGTATATGTATATATACATACATACATACATACATACATACATACATACATACATACATACACACGTGTGCACACATACATATAGATTATTCCTGATTTGAACAAGGTAAAAAATGTGAGCTATATTAAGCAATGTCTCGGTTTTGTAACCATACTCATAATCTGGGCTGATTATATCTCACTGATCCCTAAAATGATATCCCTTACTTAAATTCCAGACTACATCGATAGACTGACGCAAGTTACATATTTCTTATACACCAGAATATTATCTCTTATAAGCCTTTGTTATCTCTTCTAGTACCACCACCGCTACTAATACTACCATTAAATAGTAATATTTGTAGCACTGTTTATAATACTAATATGTTGTTACTGTTGTTGATAGATGTTGTTGATATTGTTGTTGCTGTTGTTGTTATGGGAATGGATTTGGCATAAAATTCTAGTCAAAGGAATCGGAGATTTAACGATAGAATGGTTTAAGCTTTCCAGTAGAAAACATACTACTAAAGTTACGATGTTATACGCGATGTGATACAGCGATTTGTATACGCTGTCGCACCTGCAAGTAAGGTTGTACTTCGAAGTATTAATCTGATTCATGACAACACACACACACACATACACTTACACACAGATGTGTATACACCTTTGTATGTATTCACATGTATATACATATTTACATGCATAAACATATATCAATGTACGAAGATGCTTATACATGAGTGGCTGTGCGGTAAGTAGCTTGCATACCAACCACGCGGTTCTAGGTTCAGTCCAACTGCGTGGCACCTTGGGCAAGTGTCTTCTACTATAGCCTCTGGCCGACCAAAGCTTTGTGAGTGGATTTGGTTGACGGAAACTGAAAGAAGCCCATAGTATATATGTATATATATATATATATATATATATATATATATATATATATATATATATATATATATATATGTGTGTGTGTGTTTGTCACCTCAACATCGCTTGACAACCGTTCCTGGTGTGTTTACGCCACCGTAACATAGCGGTTCGGCGGAAGAGCCCGAAAGAATAAGAACTAGGCTCACAAAGAATAAGTCCTGGGGTCGATTTCCTCGACTAAAGGCGGTACTCCAGCATGGCCGCCGTCAAATGGCTGAAAAAAATGAAAGAATAAAATAATATATATATATGTGTGTGTGTGTGTGTAGGTATGTAAATATATATACATATGTATATATATGTATGCATGTATATGTATATATATGTATGTATATATATACATCAAGGCCTATATATATATATTTACATATAGACACACATACATGTACACTTACATTGTGTGTGTGGGTGTGCGCATCTTTATATTGGGAGAGTGACGGTGTTAATAAAATCACTCGTTCGATTGTAGTTTCTTTTATTAGTAGTAATTAAGTACTTAAACGGTTCATTACTTCATCAAATTATGTCACCATGTAGCAATAGACGTTTCAGTAATTGCCTCGTATCTACTTTTAGTTTCTGTTCTGATGGATACTATTTCTTTATTGCCCACAAGGGGCTAAACATAGAGGAGACAAACAAGGACAGACAAACGGATTAAGTCGATTACATCGACCCCAGTGCGTAACTGGCACTTAATTTATCGACCCCGAAAGGATTAAAAGCAAAGTCGACCTCAGAACGTAACAACAGACGAAATACCGCTAAGTATTTCGCCCGGCGTGCTAACGTTTCTGCCAGCTCAACGCCTGTTCTGATGGATACGTTTGTAATTAAGGGTATATGTTGTCGCGTTCATGTGTGTGTGTGGCTGTGTGTGTGTGTGGAAGTGTATGTGTGTGAGAGCGTGCTGATTGTCCTTCACCTATCATGTTTTAGATACACAGTCACTAACAATGCACGCGTGCACGTACATACACGCATACACACACACATATATATATATATATATATTATGCTGGAACAACGCCTTGAACAATTTTTAGTCGAATGAATGGCCCCTCTGATTTAATTTTTTAAAGCCTGGTACTAATTCTATCGGTTCCTTTTACTGAACTCCTAGCTTGCAGAGACGTAAACACACTAACACCAGTTGTCACGCGGTGGAGAACACAAACACACCACACACCCATATATATGTATGTATATATATATATATATATATATATATGTGTGTGTGTGTGTGTGTGTGTGGAGGCACATGGCCTGGCCTAGTGGTTAGAGCAGCGGACTCGCGGGTGCAAATCTCACACCGGGCGATGTGTGTGTTTATGAGCGAAACACCTAAGCTCAACGCGGCTCCGGCAGAAATTAATGGCGAACTTCTGCAGACTCTTTCGCCACACCAAGGAGGCCTACACCAAGTGCCTGGAGGAAGTAGTGCTGCCCTGGGTCA
>NC_042998.1:3373119-3388119 GCF_006345805.1 Octopus sinensis | reverse complement strand
TCGGCACGCCTCTTTGATCTCTGTCGGTACACCTCCTTGATCTCTGTCGCCATTCCTCTTTGATCTCTGTCGGCATTCCTCTTTGATCTCTGTCGGCATTCCTCTTTGATCTCTGTCGGCATTCCTCTTTGATCTTTGTCGGTACTCCTCTTTGATCTATGTCGGCATTCCTCTTTCATCTCTGTCGATACTCTTCTTTGATCACTGTCGGCATTCCTCTTTGATCTCTGTCGGTACTCCTCTTTGATCTCTGTCGGCATTCCTCTTTGATCTCTATCGGCACTCCTCTTTGATCTCTGTCGGTATACCTCTTTGATATCTGTCGGCATTCCTCTTTGATCTCTGTCGGTACTCTTCTTTAATCTCTGTCGGCATTCCTCTTTGATCTCTGTCGGTACTCCTCTTTGATCTCTGTCGGCATTCCTCTTTGATCTCTATCGGCACTCCTCTTTGATCTATATCGGTACTCCTCTTTGATATCTGTCGGCATTCCACTTTGATCTCCGTCGGTACTCCTCTTTGATATCTGTCGGCATTCCACTTTGATCTCTGTCGGTACTCCTCTTTGATCTCTGTCGGCATTCTTCTTTGATCTATGTCGGTACTCCCCTTAGATCTCTGCCGGCATTCCTCTTTGATCTCTGTCGGCATTCCTCTTTGATCTCTGTCGGTACTCCTCTTTGATCTCTGTCGGCATTCCTCTTTGATCTCTGTCGGCATTCCTCTTTGATCTCTGTCGGTACTCTTCTTTGATCTCTGTCGGCATTCCTCTTTAATCTCTGTCGGCATTCCTCTTTGATCTCTGTCGGTACTCTTCTTTGATCTCTGTCGGCATTCCTCTTTGATCTCTGTCAGCATTCCTCTTTGATCTCTGTCGGTACTCTTCTTTGATCTCTGTCGGTACTCCTCTTTGATCTCCGTCGGCATTCCTCCTTGATCTCTATCGGCACTCCTCTTTGATCTATATCGGTACTCCTCTTTGATATCTGTCAGCATTCCAATTTGATCTCTGTCGGTACTCCTCTTTGATCTCTGTCGGCATTCCTCTTTGATCTATGTCGGTACTCCCCTTTGATCTCTGTCGGCATTCCTCTTTGATCTCTGTCGGTACTCCTCTTTGATCTATATCGGTACTCCTCTTTGATATCTGTCGGCATTCCACTTTGATCTCTGTCGGTACTCTGTCGGCATTCCTCTTTGATCTCTGTCGGTATTCCTCTTTGATCTCTGTCGGCATTCCTCTTTGACCTCTGTCGGACTCCCTCTTTGATATCTGTCGGCATTCCACTTTGATCTCTGTCGGTACTCTGTCGGCATTCCTCTTTAATCTCTGTCGGCATTCCTCTTTGATCTCTGTCGGTACTCTTCTTTGATCTCTGTCGGCATTCCTCTTTGATCTCTGTCAGCATTCCTCTTTGATCTCTGTCGGTACTCTTCTTTGATCTCTGTCGGTACTCCTCTTTGATCTCCGTCGGCATTCCTCCTTGATCTCTATCGGCACTCCTCTTTGATCTATATCGGTACTCCTCTTTGATATCTGTCGGCATTCCACTTTGATCTCTGTCGGTACTCTGTCGGCATTCCTCTTTGATCTATGTCGGTACTCCCCTTTGATCTCTGTCGGCATTCCTCTTTGATCTCTGTCGGTACTCCTCTTCGATCTCTGCCGGCACTCCTCTTCGATCTCTGCCGGCACTCCTCTTCGATCTCTGTCGGCATTCCTCTTCGATCTCTGTCGGCACTCCTCTTCGATCTCTGTCGGCACTCCTCTTTGATCTCTCTCGGCATTCCTCTTTGATCTTTGTCGGTACTTCTCTTTGATCTCTCTCGGCATTCCTATTTGATCTATCTCTGGCGGTACTCCTCTTTGATCTCTGTCGGCATTCCTCTTTGATCTCTGTCGGACTCCTCTTTTATATCTGTCGGCATTCCCCTTCGATCTCTGTCGGCACTCCTCTTTGAACTCTGTCGGTACTCCTCTTTGATCTATGTCCGCATCCCTCTTTGATCTCTGTCGGTACTCTTCTTTGATCTCTGTCGGCATTCCTCTTTGAAATCTGTCGGTACTCCTCTTTGATCTCTATCGGCATTCCCCTTCGATCTCTGTCGGCACTCCTCTTCGATCTCTGTCGGCATTCCTCTTCGATCTCTGTCGGCATTCCTCTTTGATCTCTGTCGGCATTCCTCTTTGATCTCTGTCGGCATTCCTCTTTGATCTCTGTCGGCATTCCTCTTCGATCTCTGTCGGCATTCCTCTTTGATCTCTGTCGGCATTCCTCTTTGATCTCTGTCGGCATTCCTCTTTGATCTCTGTCGGTACTCCTCTTTGATCTATGTCGGCATTCTTCTTTGAACTATGTCGGTACACCTCTTTGATCTATGTCGGCATTCTTCTTTGATCTCTGTCGGTACTCTTCTTTGATCTCTGTCGGCATTCCTCTTTGATCTCTGTCGGCATTCCTCTTTGATCTCTGTCGGCATTCCTCTTTGATCTTTGTCGGTACTCCTCTTTGATCTATGTCGGCATTCCTCTTTCATCTCTGTCGATACTCTTCTTTGATCACTGTCGGCATTCCTCTTCGATCTCTTCCGGCACTCCTCTTCGATCTCTGTCGGCATTCCTCTTCGATCTCTGTCGTCACTCCTCTTCGATCTCTGTCGGTACTCCTCTTTGATCTCTCTCGGCATTCCTCTTTGATCTCTGTCGGTACTCCTCTTTGATCTCTCTCGGCATTCCTCTTCGATCTCTGTCGGCACTCCTCTTTGATCTCTGTCGGCATTCCTCTTCGATCTCTGTCGGCACTCCTCTTCGATCTCTGTGGCACTCCTCTTTGTTCTTTGTCGGCATTCCTCTTTGATCTCTGTCGGTACTCCTCTTTGATCTCTCTCGGCATTCCTATTTGATCTCTGTCGGTACTCCTCTTTGATCTCTCTCGGCATTCCTCTTTGATCTCTGTCGGTACTCCTCTTTGATCTCTGTCGGCATTCCCCTTTGATCTCTGTCGGCATTCCTCTTCGATCTCTGTCGGCATTCCTCTTCGATCTCTGTCGGCATTCCTCTTTGATCTCTGTCGGCATTCCTCTTTGATCTCTGTCGGCATTCCTCTTTGATCTCTGTCGGCATTCATCTTTGATCTATGTCGGCATTCCTCTTTGATCTCTGTCGGCATTCCTTTTACAGGGCTTAGAAAAACAGAAGGACCGCTGCAATGCGTGTGCGTATCTGAGAGGAGAATATGTAGAATAAAATCCTAATAAACTGATTCTCCGCTATTTTCTTTTACCCAAAGCCAGGATCTTCCCTGCACCCATGCAAACTTCCATATGTGTAACTTTTAGAACTTAACATTTCCGCGACCACCTTCAACGAATCTTTCCTAGTTTCTTGATAACTTTTACCTTCCCTTTCCCCTCGCTCTTCATAATGTTCCGTTACCCGTTGACATCCTACCTAGGTCTATTCTGCCGCTATAACTCCCTCCCATTCCTAAGTCTTTCGCTCTATCTTTTGTTTTGTTTTTCTCACATGTTGAAACATATTTACGTAACGCTATCAGAAAACATGAAATGTTTTCTGATAGTGTTACATAAATATGTTACAGGGTAGGGAAAGAGAACCCTGTCTGAACCGTTAGAATTCCTGCCTCCATCACGGCATACAGATTTATTCGTGTCGCAATGAACAGAGGAAGCCTCTACGCAACATGCTAGAAATAGCAGCCCAATTTTTTCAACCGTCTTAATAAAGAAATGAAAATAAATGAAAGGCACATTAGAAAACATCTATGATATACGAAATCAAGGCCAGAAAGACTGCATGTAGTTCCTTTTAATCGGACTAAACTCAGATTTAAAAAAATAACTTGTGCTGTGCGAACTTCACTACGGCTTTTAACGGACACAGTCTTCTAGTAGTTTTTCCTGGCTCTGTTTATATTTCTATTCTCTTAGAGAAGCATACGATGGGGAGCTGAAAAGCCCCTAGCTTTTGGTAAAAGAAAATACAGGAGAATCGGTTATCTATGATTTTATTCAACATATTCCCCTTCTCAGATTCACACACTATTGCAGCGGTCTTACGGTTTTTTTCTAAACCCTGTTAAAGAACTCGAAAGGTTGGGCCTCTATGCAGGTCTTCCACGACACCCTTAAAACCAGAAACTTTTCAGCAACCCCTCGTACTCTTAGAAGTAAAACAGGAAGTTAAAATACTTATGTCTTTTAGATATATTTCTTTTCTATTAGCCGAGGTCCTCAGAGATACTCCTATGCATTTTAGAGAAATAGATAACTTTGTATTACAAACAAGTAATTAAGCTTTCCGTATATTATCGTGGAATGGTCTTATCCACTTGTTGGCATTCCAAACTTTCACGACAAAAAAATAAAGATGATTTTGCCGTGTGTTGTTTCGATTAAGATACAATCAGGGTTCCCGACTCTTGAAGTACGAACGTAAAACCGAACGTGTTCAAAACGCAGGGTGAACCAGTTTCAACCGAGCAGATTTCGACTGGTGCTTATTTTTCGACTCTGAAAGGATGAAAGGCAAAACTGACTTTGGTGGAATTTGAATTCAGAACGTAAAGACGGACGAAATGCCGCTAACCATTTTGCCCGACATGCTAACGATTCAGGCGACTCGTCGCTCTAGTACAGAATATAATATTCCTTTCTGCTATAGGCTCAAGGCCTGAAATTTTCGGAGAGGGGTAAGTTGATTACAACGACCTCAGTGGTTGACTGGTACTTAGTTTATCGACCCTGAAAGGCAAAGTCGGTCTCGGAGAAATTTGAACTCAGAATGTAAAGACGGGTGAAATGCCGCTAAGCATTTTGCCCGGTGTGCTAACGATTCTGCCAGCTGACATGACTGTGTGACTAAGCAGCTAGGACAGAAGGTAAAATTATTTAATAAATGAATGACGAAAGTGCAGCTTTTAAGTATTCATTCTCATAAGCCTACAGCTGTTTTCAACTGGTACAGTTGAGTACCAGTGCGGCGAATTATAGCTTTCCCAGAGCTATTTCATACATGGTAACTATTTTCGATAACAGTTTCCAACCGTGAGAAGAAGTAAAATAGATAACTATATACTTTATAGGCTCCGTGATAACAGTCTGTTTAACCTGAAATATGTGTTACAAGACATACTGTCAACAATTTCTGTTCAGAAGGCTCAAAATTTACGTTGAAGTGCTAACTAGTGACTTTTCAGCAAAACCGGCCACACCTTCTATCGCTAGTTCTTACATCACATCAAAACATCCCATCTTTTTTCAGTAATCATCATGTTGTTAAATAGCACTTATTTCGGTATGTTTATCCCCAAACTTTTCGTCTCTTTTTCTATTTGAATAATGTTTTGGCTGCATAATTTAGGGAAACAGTTCATCAAAAATATTCAATTACTTAAAGTAATATCTTTTTCCCGGGAGTTCCCTTCTACTCAGATTTCATTACACTTTCCCATTAGTCTTCAATGTCAAAACAGACTCCTTAGGTGTAGCCATTTTAATAAGAGCTTTCTAAATATATGACTCTACTAAGTTGCATGCATCGTGTAATTACTTAGTACAGAAAGATGTACTTTCTCTAGTCTAGGATATTGAGAATGGGTGTTTTCGAAAGAGATTAAGAAGCGTTTTAACCCCACCCAACTAAAATGCAGATGATTATTTCAAAAGAAGAAACCAAAGAGGGAATCTCTACTGGGACACTCAGACGTCTAAAAATAGCAATCAAACCTCCCTTAAATTATATTATGTCATCTTTAAAGAAATTTAAGGACTCGTAAGGATAGAATGTATTGCTTAAGTAGATAAAGGGTCTGAACAAAAAACATAACAATCCTTTCTATTTGTAAACACAACGCCTTTTTTTTTTTTTTTTTTTTGAAGACGCTATAATCGACTTCGGTATTCAACTGATACTTATTTTATCAACCCCGAAAGAATAAATCTAGAAGAAATGCTGTCGCGCATTTCGTCCGGCATGCTAATGATTCTGCCGTTTTTTCCACTTTAATCAGCTCCAACTCGTAACCGAGCATTCGCTTCGACAGTTTCCAACCAGTCTCCTCGGCTGATGTTTCTGCCGAAAGTGTCTCTGGAGTCCAAGTCGGTGGTGAAAGAGTCGTGGGCAGAACTCGCACGGGATGGTCGGTGAAGGTCGAGGATTTTAAAGACACTCCTTTTTTCTCTTACGTTTTACCTCCTCGTTCTGTTGTCTGTTCTACCCGAAGGAGCTGGCTCCATTGCGGATAGCAGTCCTCCAGTCTGTCCTATCCATGGCAATTTGTTCACATTAGGATGGCTAGATGTTAGCTTGAACCAAGGTCCGTTTGAGCTTTAAAACGGAATTTAGGACCTCCTCTGGCCCTTGTTCAGATTGCAAGTTCTCAATAGAGCATGATCCTTAGGAGACGAAAGGGCTCCATACACTGGAACTGACCTGCCCAGGGGAGACGATGGTGGCTTTGATACTTGGTTGTGAGGCACGGCGAAGAACCTCCTTGTTGGTAACGTGATCTTCCCATTGTATGTTGAGGATCTGCCGTAGCTTCGATTGCTGGAAGCAAAGGCGCTTGAAGTCACGGTGGTACAACGTCCAAGTCTCACAAGCGTAGAGTAGAGTTGACAGGATAATAGCACGGAAGACCATGATCTTTGTCTTGATATACATATAATTGTTAAAGAGGACAGCAAACGTTAAAGCAAGGCAAACATCTCATGTCATATACCTTATTAGTTTTGGAAAAAGTTTCAGTCTTCCAGCTGTTTCTGAGATATCCCAGAGTATGGGATATTCCGTCATCAGAGACAAATTGAGAAAAATAGGGAAATCAGATATCCCAGAAACAGCTGTAAGACTTTGAATTCTTTTTCCAATAATAATAATGCTTATGACTTGAGATGTTTACCTTGCTTTAACGTTTGTTGTCCTCTTTAACAATTATATATCCACTATGTAAAAAATCTGCAATGGCTCCATAACTACCGTCTCGGCTACAACCTTGGAATCTTTAGTAATCCGTACAGCACTTACCTAGCGTACCGATTATATATATATATATATATATATATTATATATATATATATAATATATATATATATATATATATATATAATAAAGTTAATCCAAACAAGAAACAAAAAAAACACAACAACGCAAGGACGTGGAACAAATAAAGTATTATTGGACGCTCAGGAAAAAGGGAAGATATATATATATATATGTATATGTATGTATATATATATATATATATTATATATATAATATATATATATATATAATAATATATATATATAGATATATATATTTATAATATATATATATATAATATATATATATATAAATAAATATATAATAATAAATAAATATATATATATATATATAATAAATAAATATATTAATAAATAAATATATATATATAAATAAATATATATAATAAATAAATAATATATATATATATATAAATAAATATATATATAATAAATAAATATATATAATAAATAAATATATATATATATATATAATAAATATATATATATATAATAATAAATAAATATATATATAATAAATAAATATATATAATAAATAAATATATATATCTATATAATAAATAATATATATATAATAAATAAATATATAATATATATAATAAATAAATATATGTATAATAAATAAATATATATAATAATAAATATATATATAATAAATAAATATATATAATATATAATAAATAAATATATATATAATAAATAAATATATATATAAATAATATATATATATATATAAATAAATATATAATAAATAAATATATATATATAATAAATAAATATATATATATATAATAAATAAATATATATATAATAAATAAATATATATATAATAAATAAATATATATATATATAATAAATAATATATATATATAATAAATAAATATATATATAATAAATAAATATATATATAATAAATAAATATATATATATTATATATATATAATATTATATATATATACATACACATATATACATATGTATGCATGTATATATGTATATTAGAGATTTTCCATCGCTAAATAAAAGATAATAAGCAATGTACAGAATATAACAATGTATACCATTACCATTCATATATAAGACGAAATAAACATTTTCAGAACCATCTAATCGAATAATCTGATTTACTTCTTTTAAGAGAGAGAGAGAGAGAGAGAATGAGGGAGAGTAATTTATTTTCCTAGACTTCAGTATTGTGTTGATACACATTAGTACATATATTACCGAAGGCAATGAAGTAAGTTGTTAGGAACACTATATAAGTGAACTTCCCAGCAGGTTAAATAAGCTATTCGTGTCACTAAGTTGAATAAACTTCTCGATTAAGTTTCCAGCAGAGATGATATTTAGAAAAAATTGCGAAAGTAAGAAACAATAATTTCATAGCATTTTTCTTTTTTATTGTTACTAGGTCAATTGATACTCACACGGTAAACTCTTGAAGTTTTAATACAATAAAGCTATAATATGGATACAGATATTTAAAACATTTCAAATAACAGGTGACTGGACGGGCAAGAAATAGCAAGTAAGTCGTTATCAAAGCATATCCTTCCATCTTTAAAAGAAAAAGAACCAGAACACTTGGATAATGTAGTCATAGCTATCCCAAGAGAACGAGGGGCCAACGACTGGAAAGGCTTTTAATTATAGGTTTATTCACTGACCTGGGGCTAAACAACAAAATATTAAACATTGGAATCGAAAATCGAGTTAGATTTATGTAATAACTTGATAAAGTTCAAACGTTACAGTGAAGTTTGTGGGTTTTAATGAGGGGGGGATATACATTTCTCTTTTAACTCTTCTACTTGTTTAAGTCATTAGACTGCGGTCATGCTGGGGTACTTATATTGTGTTCATTGGTACTTTTTGCCGAACAACTAAGTTAGGTGTGTTTACGTCCCCGTAACTTAGTGGTTCGGCCAAAAGGGAGCGATGAACATATATATATATAAATATATATATGTGTGTGTGTGTGTACAGATACATACATGCATATATATTTATGCTACGGGCTTCTTTCAGTTTCCGTCTACCATATCCACTCACAATGCTTTGATCGGTCAGAGGCTATAGAAGAAAACATTTGCCCAAAGTGACAGGCAGTTGGACTGAACCCGGAACCCTGTGTTTGGGAAGAAAGCTCCTAACCACACGGCCACCCCAGTGCCTATAGTATCTAGTATAGATACTGTAGGTGGGGGGAATCTAGTAATGACAGAATTGATTGTATCTGAGGGAAGAATTAGTAGTAATAGTATATTTAGAGGGAATCAGTAACGATAGTTGATAGAGGGTCTTAAATATAGCAACAAAAACGATTTTGCCGGTGTACAAAAGGGAGTATATGAAGCTTGTATAAAAAAAAATGCGTTATTGTGTAGCAGTGTAAAATTGCTAGTAAATGAACAAAATGTTAAAAAGCAAAAAAAGATATGTTTTAATACGATTCTTCGAATAAGCCATCTTAAATGGCAGAAACGCCGAAATATCGGCATAGCTAAAACATTCATCTTTCAACCTTATGATTCCAAGTTTGGTCCCCTCATGCGATACTTTGATTAAGCGTATTCTGCTATGGAATCGAGCATAATATAATTATATGAGTATATAATTATACGTGACTGTATGTCAATCATTTACTGTCTCGAAATTCGATCAGTTATAGCGACTGAAGCCATAGGGAGAATCAAATATGGTATCACAGCAGATATCAACAATTCACTTTGCCTCAAATCGTCCAACAAAAATTCATTTATTTATACCATAATAATCTAACTATTTTGTTCAATATTCTGACGATTCCGTCCCTGCCCGTCCCTTGGATAACATCATTGCTGTGGAAAGGGAATATTTGCTCGCTGGGCATCGACTAGTTTTTTTAATAAAAATTACTTCTTTAAGCTTACTTTCGGTGTACGATACATGGCACCAACAACCTGGAGAATTACTTTCCTGTGACCTATGAACCATTGTTGACTCTGATCGGCAGAGACTTTAGATTGAACAGATGATATCTTTATTTGAAAAAGTGTCATTGGCTTTATAGAATATTATAAATTAGAGGTCAAACAAAATAAATACTTAGCGGAATTTCATCAGATTCTTCTCATTTTGAGTTCTAATGCTGCGGAGATCGACTTTGACTTTTATTCTTTCCGAGTTGATAAATTAACTTCTAATTGAGCACTGGGGTTGATGGGATCGACTTATCTCCCCACCCCTCAAAATTGTTGACCTTGTGTCTAAATTAGAAAGAAAATTATTATCATAAAAATATTTCCACGACTCAGTTTGTTTCTTTCAGATAAAACTGTATGTAGATATGTAGATATGTTATATGTAACAGCTATATTGAGCTTGACATGTTAATAATGTAATATTTACATATTTTGAAATATGTTTCAATTATGAGAATCTTAGAAAGAGTTATAGAACGAGAGATTAGGGATATTTTCAAGATATATATCGTATTATACATTATAGTTACTATTCTTTATTCTCAGGTCATTCGTTATTCAAGACCCTGAGATTATAGTTGTTCATTCCGTACTTTTACATATTTAGGAGAACATTGTAAATTCTGATTTAGACATTGTCATATATAAGAGTGTAATAAAGATAGCCATTGATATGCGAGTTGAACGAAAATTCTTAGTGTTGAAGATGCAAAGATGTAACGATGTGGAGATGTCTTAGATACTAGATATATAATATACCATTGGTATAAATAGAATATAGAGAGTTTTATTAAAGATGCTAGAGATATGGAAGAAACATTATTTTCAAACATAATTTTATCATGGACAGCTGAATCGACACAGACAATGTAATAAAACGGAAAATTAGAATCAATAGATACACAAACAACAACAAATATACATAAACATAAAATTCGTTCTGCTTATAATGGGAAATAACAGCCTTATCTTTCTTGACATCTTACAAACACCTCTCCTGCTTGGAGCCACTACATCCTCTTTAGCACCTACAGTCAACTCGTATCAGCTGTTTTTACGCCACATAAAGAATGAGCGAGCTGAATATCTCAAGCAATCCGTTAGTCAAGTTGCGAATGTCTTTAAATTATTCTGCTATAAAACAACGGCAAACAGTCAGATTCGTATGAAGAGCTGATCAATACTGTCCTCGAATTAGCACCGAGTCTCAGACTCTATCACTAGTGATAAACACTACGTGTTGTATTTTTGTACAGAAGAATAGTTAATCTACCAACATCTGCACTTACGCCAGTAAATACATACATACTTCAATATATATATATGAGTGGCTGTGTGGTAAGTAGCTTGCTAACGAACCACATGGTTCCGGGTTCAGTCCCACTGCGTGGCATCTTGGGCAAGTATCTTCTGCTATAGTCCCGGGCCGACCAATGCCTTGTGAGTTGATTTGGTAGACGGAAACTGAAAGAAGCCTGTCGTATATATGTATATATATATATATTTATGTGTGTGTGTGTGTGTTTGTGTGGCTGTGTTTGTCCCCCTAGCATTGCTTGACAAATGATGCTAGTGTGTTTATGTCCCCGTCACTTAGCGGTTCGGCAAAAGAGACTGATAGAATATGTACTGGGCTTACAAAGTCCCGGGGTCGATTTGCTCGACTAAAGGCGGTGCTCCGGCATGGCCGCAGTCAAATGACTGAAACAAGTAAAAGAGTAAAAGAGTATATATATATATATATATATACACGCATTTATAAATACATATATAAGTGTGTGCGTGTGTGGAGGCGCAATGGCCCAGTGGTTAGGACTCGCGATTGTAGGATCGCGGTTTCGATTCCCAGACTGGGCTTTGTGAGTGTTTATTGAGCGAAAATACCTAAAGCTCCACGAAGCTCCGGCAGGGGCTGGTGGCGATCCCAGCTGTACTCTTTCGCCACAACTTTCTCTCACTCTTTCTTCTGTTGGCCTGCTCACTCAGCCAGCAGGGTGGCGTCATCCGAAGGCTAAAACAATGCGAAGCGCATTGTGACCAGCGATGTGTAGCAACATCTTAAAGCCTGGTCGGTCACGGTCACCACGGTGATATATATATATATATATATATACATATGTATGTATGTATGTATGTATGTATGTATGTATGTATGTATCTATGTATGTATGTATATGTGTGTGTATATATGTTTGTGTGTGTGTGTATGTATGTATATGACGGCAAAAGAACAGTCCTCCATACCTTACCAACATGCCAAAGACCAGCATAGCAGCACACTGAGTCAACTTGAAATCCCCTTTTTATCCAAGCATCCGAAGGACATATCACTCGGATAAATACAAAAGTACATCCTTATAAATGAAACAACTCCAGTACTAAATAGGAAACATACGTAGAAGGAAGACATACCCCAATACCCACAGTTTATATATACACAGGTAGAGTTGTTGGTAGGCTGTTACGTAGATGTATATATATGTGTGTGTGTGTGTGTGTGTGTGTGTAAATGATGGATATAAAAATGAACAGATAGGTAAATAGATAGACAGGTACATAGGTAGTACGGACGAACAAGCATACACATACACACATGTACACAACATACACAAATGAAGACTGAAAGAGATGACCATATACACACTTCACACACACACAAGGACACATATGAAGACACACATCCATACAAAACCGACGCTTGGATAACATATCTCTAAAAAAGAAAACTTCTTTACGAAGAAAAAGCTTTTTCTTAATTAGGCCTATTTATATGTGTGCGCGTGGTTATGTGGTTAGTAGCTTGCTTACGAACCACATAGTTCCGGGTTCAGTCCCACTGCATGGCACCTCGAGCAAGTGTCTTCTACTATAGCCTCGGGCCGACCAAAGCCTTGTGAGTGGATTTGGTAGGCGGAAACTGAAAGAATCCCGTCGTATATATGTATGTATATATATATATATATATATATATATATGTGTGTGTGTGTGTGTGTGTGTGTGTGTGTGTGTGTGTGTGTATATATGTGTGTGTGTGTATAAATATATATACATGTATGTATGTGTGTATACGTTTGTGTGTCTGTGTTTGCCCCCCCCCCCAACATCTCTTGACAACAGATGCTGGTGTGTTTATGTCCACGTAACTTAGCGGTTCGGCAAAAGAGACTGATAGAATAAGTACTAGGCTTACAAAGAATAAGTCCTGGGGGGGGGTCGATTTGCTCTACTAAAGGCGGTGCTCCAGCATGGCCACAGTCAAATGACCGAAACAATTAAAAGAGTAAACATTTTTTTGTTTTACCGAGTCAAATTTGAAATCTTTTACGTAATATTTTGCTATCATCTCTCAATGTTCTTGTTCGTGCAACCTAACACAATGTTATGAATCTTCCCCAAAAAACAACAAACTGAAGGTCTTTTACCCGCAAATAATTACGCAACGAACAATTAAGATTTTATTTCACGATGACACTCAAGCTATGCATGCCGAAGAGATACGTAACCTTTTTAACAGAAATATTGTTTACGAGTGAATGTCATGTAAAAATATACTGATACCATCCTACAGTTTGTTTGTTTTTTGTAAAAGTGTGAAATTGTGGGCAGAATGTGAAAGAGAGGGAGCAGAGAGATAGAAAGGAATAAGAGAGTAAAGCAAACCAGGTAGCAAGTGAGAGAGGAGAAGAGAAACTGAGTGAATGAGAGTAATTAGAGAGTAAAGCGTTGGAGGATTTGTTTGTGGTTAGACATGTATACGTCTTGATTTTGAAAACGTTATTTCAAGATCTGCACGAAGAAAACTTGAAAGCGAATAATCAATGGAAAAGTAGGAAAGAAATTGTATAATCTTTCTGGAAAGAAAATAATAGAAACTGTGAGAGGGAAGGAAAGGAATAAAACTGAAAGTTAGATTATTTAGATGAAGAGAACAAGTAGAACAGTGGCAGTTTAATAAAGATAAAATGTCGTTGAGACACGGCTGGCAGATCGTAGTATTTTCTAAGTAACAAAACGGTTCGGAAAAGTAATTTGACTACGTTCTAGTATATAAAATTTCTTAAACATAAATTGGCAAATGTTAACTGGAAACAAGTTGAAGTAGTCGCTGGAAGCAAACACTCACTAAACATAGACACAAACAAACATAAACAGAGTTAGATAAGCATAGCTGGATGTAAAGAAACACAAGAGAAAACTGAAGTGTATATTAGATTACACAAACAACATTATGATTTCATTTTAATCGTCAAAACTGTAAAGCGAGTACAGACATATGACGTCTCGGAAACTTTATACTGAGTGAAAGGGGAGAGAAAATGTGTCTCAAGATGTAACAGTTAAGTTATTGTCTTCAGAAAGAATAAACTATGGCATCATATAACCCCAGCCCCAAATGTAAGGGTGATTGATTTCTGCTTAGTAGTTAGTTTTCCAAATACATCCATGTACCACTTTTGGAATATATAAATGTAGCACACATGTGGTCACTCCACTAAAGTGTATGTAGGATGAGGCTGCTGAGTTAAGCATATCCACAAGAGACGTAGTACTACAAGCTAAGGAAAAACCCGTCTATATTCGTGTTGCACTTTCAGGGCTTATGAAAGGCAAGGTAAACTATGCAACTGTATTATTAAGATTCGGCCTTATTTCACTCCGACTGATGAGATGCACTCCCAAACATAAACGCAAGCTGTTATCCTAGTTTAAAGTGCAATAATATATACAAAGTTTGTATGATACAACAGAGATAGCCTCATTCTTTTCTAATTCCCCGACATAAATGTTGTTTTAATATTTTATCTGTGGGTAAATTTAGATGCTTCCAGTAAATTATGTGTATTTCTATTAACTACACACACACACACATACATATATATATATAAATATATTAGTGTGGTGTGTGTGTGAGAGAGAGAGAGAGAGAAAGAGAGAGAGAGGGAGGGAGAAACTGAGAGTGTGTTGTGAGTGT
>NC_042998.1:3341416-3373019 GCF_006345805.1 Octopus sinensis | reverse complement strand
TGAGTGTATGCTTTTACTGGCTTCAGTCATTTGACTCCGGCCATGCCGGAGCACCGCCTTTAGTCGAACGAATCGTCCACAGGACTCATTCTTTCTAAGCCTAGTAATATTCTATCAGTTTCTTTTGCCGAACCGCTAGATAACGGGGACGTAAACAAACTGATATCGGCTGTCAAGCGATAGTTGGGGGACAAACACAGACACACAAACATATATGTGTATTTTTACTAATATTTAACAGAAGTAACTGAGTGACTCAAGGTTCGACAGTTTCGTGCGTTGGCACTTATCAAATATATTTATCGACAGCTATATATACTCACAGCTCTTCCACATGTAAAGAGTCTGATAAATGCCAACTCACGAAATTGTTGGACCTTAAGTCACTCTGTACTTCTGCTAAATATTTATGTATGTATATATATATATGTGTGCGTGCACACATACATATATATCTATAAACACAGATACATACACACACATATACACATGCACATACACACACATACGTGTATATGTATGTATGAGTATATGTTTGTGAAATATTCATCAATGTCAGTGAAATAATGTCACACACCACAAATTTACGGTTTCGGCTGTACTCCTACTTAAGGTGGAAGTCAACGGGAGAAATGAATGATTAATTGTGAATGACTATAATTTCCGTCTTCACTTCAAACAAGGTTTGAAAAATATTACTGTCACATATTTGTGGCTTACTCTTCTACGCCGCCGTTAGTGCTATATGTACTAAATACCCATGGAAAATTTATGATCGTTTTTGTGTTCGGACTTATGTGTGTTTCCATGCGTGTGTAAGAGAGACACAGAGAGAGAAAGAGAGGTAGAGAGTGGGGGAAGGGCGAAAGTGAGAGACGAGGAAAGAGAGAAAGCGATTTTATTTGAAAAGTAATTGAGGGATATGTTAGACAAGCTTAGAAGGATTTTAAAAGATAATGAGCAAGTATATATACATACACAAGCATACATATTGACACATTGATTATAATATACACATTTACATACTTTGTCTCTCTCTCTCTCCTCTCTATAATATATATATATGTTGTGTGTGTGTGTGTGTGCGATGTATATATATATATATATATATATATATATATATATATATATATATATATATATATATAACGGGAAGCTTTATGAAAATAAACAAAAGACAAGGCAGGTGAAAACAAACGAACAATTGTATTAGTATATGGCGCTCAGGAAATATAAATAAAACAAGTCCTCAACGTTTCGAGCCTACGCTCTTCAACAGAAAGATACACAGAGAAAAACACAGAAAGAAGGAGAGGAAAAAAATGCAGAAAATATATGTAAACATGTGTGTGTGTGTGTGTGTACATATAATTTTAAAAACAATCAATTCAAATAAACTAAGATTAACAGAGAAGTGGACGTACACAAGAAATGTATGAGCTTGACGTCCGGTGAAAAGAGATGTACACATACAATCCTGTGTTCACAAGTTACGTTATACTGGCTTTCCTAATCAACTAAATCAATTTTAACTCTATCCCACATTGCTTCATATAAACTATTTTGCTTCTAGAGACATATATGTGTGTGTTTATGAGCATGTGTGTCGGTATAATTTTCTATAATTACATAGATATTTATTATTATGTTTCATATATATATATATAAAATAATATGTACAATTACTCAATAGACAAGATAAAACTCTGAGTTTCAGATGCCGAAGTGGAAATCCACAACACCATCTCTTCGGTTATCTGGCCAGATAACCGAAGAGATGTTTTTATCTTGTCTATTGAGTAATTGTACATATTATTTTATAGATAAATTTCCTCTATTTACATAATATTGAGGTCTCTTTCTTTCTTTTGTTATCTTACCGTTTTTACATATATATATATATATATATATATACTATATACACATATATAGATATAGATATAGGTATAGATATATATAGATATATATATACACACACATATATATATATGTACATATATATATATACATATATATATGTATATATATATAAATTTGTGAAGCATTATATATATATATAACGCTTTACAAAGTTTGGAGTGAACAAGGAGTACGGCTGGACATTCATTTTTAATCACTACAATTGTTTTTACGCAACGTAGTTCTCCAGGCGTACTGGCCTGGAGAACTATGTTGCGTAGAAACACTTGTAGTGATTAAAAAAAAATAAATGTCCGACCGCACTCCTTCTTGTTCACTCCAACATTTCTGAATCATCTATTCTTACACGACAAACGCCTAAATGCAAACCTGGACGTACGTACAATACTACTACTGGATAGCACAGGGTGAAATCTTAAGGTGGACGAGCTTTAAACTGTACTCTGCAACGTTCTTAACATAATATGCCAGAACTACACACACACACACACACAACAAACACACACACACACACACACACACACACACACACACACACACACACACTCAAGCATATATATACATATGCAGAACATTTTCTTGCATGTTGTTGTGATATTTTTGATACTGCCTACTGGTATCAAATTAAGAGTAATATCCAGACGGACAATTTGTCTGAGATTAACTGATTAATAAAATAGTTTGTGATAGTGTTAAACAAGTATAAAACTGCCAACTATAAAACTACTGTTTGCTTAACACATAAATCGCAATAATGTTCCCGACAGATTTCTGTATGAAGTAAGGGTTAGAGGCAACGACAGCTAAACACGTTATATTTTTACCCGATATATATATGGCTGTGTGGTAAGTAACTTGCTTACCAGCCACATGGTTCCGGGTTCAGTTCTACTGCGTGCCACCTTGGGCAAGTGTCTTCTACTATAGCCTCGGGACAACTAAAGCCTTGTGAGCGGATTTGGTAGACGGAAACTGAAAAAAGCCTGTCGTATGTATGTATGTATGTGTGTGTGTGTATGTATTGCGTGTCTATGTTTGTTCCCGCCAACACCGCTTGACAACCGATACTGGTGTGTTTACGTCTCCGTAATTTAGCGTAAATAATTTTATTTTGTTAACAAAATATTGCCGAAACTATGCATAGTCCAGAAAGGATAGGGTAAACGTTTTTATTTGTCTTTCCATTTCAGAATTACAACTATTAGTGGTTTGGAGTTTAACTGCTCTTTCTAGTGAGTCAGGTGTCCTATTATGGCCATCTCTTATATGTTTGAATGTATATTACATAGTCTATTGACTATATTTTCTTTCTCACTTGACCGCTGGTAGCGGAGAAATTTTCTAGAAGTTTTTTGCTACCCTAAAATTTATTAATTAATGATAAAAGGCTATATAATATATAATATATATATATATATATATATATATATGTATATGTATGTATATATTTATATATATATGCATCTATATATATGTTTATATTATATATATATACATAGCGAGAGAAAGAGAGAGAGAGAGAGTGTGTGTGTGTGTGCGTGTGTGTGTGTGTTTATGTGTGTTTATGTGTGTGTAATGCAAAATATGTTTTCCAATCTCTTGTTTTGATATATAATTACTCGGCAAAAACTATGTTACAATATCTTCCAACCTTTATACATACTTCACACATATTTAGCAAAACATAGAAATTGGGGCACTGGAATAAGCAGTTGTGCTTCAAGAGGACTCAACTTCGATTATAACACTATCTACACACTACATGTATTTATGTCTGTATGCATGTATGTATGTATGTATGCATGTATGTACGTATGTACTTCGATTGATATCAATTTAGAGCTAGACGGATGCATTACCCGTTTTGCTATTCCTTTTACATTGACATCCATTAAATTAAAATAATTTATGATTTAAGTATTCAACAACAAGATAATTATTTCATATTACGTTCACAACTAAAACACAGAAATTCATGTTTTAAGCTTACCAGTCCATCGAACTGGATTCCACTTAGTTTCCGTCTACACAAATCGATACATTTAAGAGTACTCTATACGAAACTAGTCTTAGTGAGTCCCTTGTTTTTCTCTGCACGAAGGTAATTTCACAGAGAAACAACATGCCTACATCTCCTCATTATGATACAGTGCTTATCACACAGCATTATATAAGAAAAATTAACTCTCAGAGTTTAGCCTACCTCATAAGAGACTAATCGTGCAGATTTCTCTTGTTTTCTCTGCAAGAAGGTATTTTTACAGAGCGAGAAAATGTTTACATCTATTCATCATGATACAGGGTTGGGTAAAATCTGTAACTTGTTCTGCAGAATAACATTAAATTAAAGCGTTAAGCTTCAGATTTTGTTTTTCTATCGTTTTTGTGGATTATTTCCTTTCTTCCAATATTTGAATGAAACGGATGTTAATTATCATTTCAATAATTTCAATAATTGAGCAAGAATGAAATTTTCTTGCTTTTATTTATTCTTTCCTTTATACTAATTTTTTTCTTTTCATAATCCTCATTTCCTTTTATTTATTCTTCCCTTTATACTATTTTTTTTTCTTTTCATAGCTCCATTGAGTTAGTCATTGCTATATGATAAAAAAATACCTTCCATTTTGTTTTTCTAACCTTCTATGTCAAACGTCACAAATAAGAATTTCTACCAAGTTTCTTCGTGAAGTGTTTACGATCAGACTTTTATTAGAAACAGACACGAGCTTTCGAGGTGTTAAATCGATTTCATTTAATTAAATTCAATAATGATTTCTATGATTTAATATTGTGTATTGGAAAAGGTTGGTCGCGATTTTTACTTTCAGCCAGTAATAATGATCAAGATAGCAAAAATAACAACACAAGCACCAACACCAACATTATCAGAAAATATGCTAAAGAATCGAACAGCAGAAGTTTTGTATTATTTTCACCCTCTCTTTCCGCTTTCCATTTCTCCCCCCCTCTCTCTCCCCCTCTCCCTCTCTCTTTCACACACACTTTTCTCTCTTTCTCCCTGTCTATCTATCCTACCTATCTATCTATCTATCTATCTATCTATCTCCCACTCCCTCTCTCCTTCTCTCCCTCTCCCTCTCTCTCTCTCTCATTCTCATTTGCACACTTTTCTGCCTTTCTATCTATCTATCTGTCTATCTATCTATCTATCTATCTATCTGTTTCTCTCTCTGTCTTTCTCTTTCTCTTTCTCCCTCTCTCGCTCGTGCTTTTCCTATACTTGCATATTTTTGTCTGTCCCTGTATGTGTTTGTATGCGTATACATAGTATATATATATATGCATATATATATATATATATATATATATATATGCACATATGTATGTGTGCGCGTATGTGAGTGAGTGTGTGTGTGTATGCATGTAATTATATACAGGCATGCACATATGTACATATATATACTATGTATACGCATACTTATGTATGTGCATACGAGATGTACATCCATACACACATGCATACATGCGTGCATACATACATAGACATACAATACACATACATATGTACATATTTGACTTAAAGAAAGAAAGAAAGAAAGAAAGTGAAGAGAGACAATGGTAGATGAAATGAAGAAAGCTACATCTGGCAACCATTATTGATATATTTTGTGCGATTTCTCACCAAGGCTAATCAACGAAAGAAAACTTTAATGACTTCGTTTTATCAACCAATTTGATAAACTATTTCTCACGGCTTAACAGTTTGAAACCCTCTATGTCCTTGGTGAGTCAGTTAAAAATAGCAGCCAGATGATGTAGTCCCTGGTTGAAAAGAACAATTTGATGGTCATGGCGAATTCGTCTGAATCGAATTCGGCTTCAGGTTAGCCCTGGGGCTGAATGACAGCAACCACAAGGAAATAAATAATTCTCAATGCTGTAGTTGTGTCATACCTATTTCTTTACTACCAACAAGGGGCTAAACACAGAGAGGACAAACAAGGACAGACAAACGGATTAAGTCGATTAGATCGACCCCAGTGCGTAACTGGTACTTAATTTATCCATCTCGTTTCCATTGATGAAAGCATTCCGAGAACTCTTCTTGCGGAGTAGCTTCGTCGCATTCTGTTGGATTTCCTCGACATCATGAAATCTTGCTGGAGGTCTTCCCCTGCCAAGACTGAACCTTGGTTCCGGTGTCATAGCCATAGATCCATGATTCACCACCTGTTATGACTGTTTTCAAAACGACCTCGGCGGAATTTGAACTCAGAACGTAACGGCAGACCAAATACGGCTACGCATTTTGCCCGCCTTTAGTTGTGTCATATCGGCAATGAAAAATATTCGGTATACAATTGTAAACTGTATAAGTGAGATACACAGGATGAGAAAGTAAGGGAGGAACAATAAGAAAATTTACATTATACTACGTAGCTAGAGAATGAATCTTTACGTGATAGTACGAACTACTTGAAATATCAGCTAAATGTTCTTTCAGTCGCTCCTGTCGTATTAGCATATGAGTTTTTGAATAATGTAATCTAGATAACGGGAAGATATCATCAGCTTGGACAAAGCTTGAATTCCCTTTCTTCATAGGTTTGCTCGGTCGGGGCTGGTTGAAACTAAACAACAATAACAACATGAAATATTTTATAGATATGAATTCAGATGAAAAAATGTATCAGGATTGTTGTGTATAGTCAATGAAACAGAAATAAAGTATGCAGTGTGAAGACGCTTGGCGCAGATTGACCTTGAACTCTGTCAAGTATACACACTAAGTTATAACGTTCTCTTTCACTTCCGTTGTTCATAGCAGTGCTTGAAAGTAAAGTGCATAGAGTGGGGTTGTCGCAAAAGGAATGTCCGGTTTCAGTTACGCAGGGGCTGATTCGCGATGTCCCCCTCCCACCTCCACTTCCCAGCTGGTGCAAACGCACGGGCGGGCAGCTGAAGATCTGGGCCACGACGATAACGGAGGACCTATCCGAACTCTCAGGTCCGCAGGTGGTCGGTCTGCGCAGGTGGAACCGCGAATGGCTCGCTATCTCCAGCAACCTCGCACAGGACCGTCGAGCGTGGGCCGTCATGACTCGCGATGCCGTCAGGACCAGAGACGAAACCGGTTCAACTCGCCCTGGGTGAACGCCGTCACAAGTACGCCGGAGCTTCTTGATTGTGTCGAGGAAGGCGAAAACGTTTTGAGAACAGTCATAACAGGTGGTGAATCATGGATCTATGGCTATGACACCGGAACCAAGGTTCAGTCTTGGCAGGGGAAGACCTCCAGCAAGATTTCATGATGTCGAGGAAATCCAACAGAATGCGACGAAGCTACTCCGCAAGAAGAGTTCTTGGAATGCTTTCATCAATGGAAACGAGATGGATAAAGCGTGTGGCTTCAGAAGGGGATTAATTAGGAGATTAAATGCCAAATTGATATGTGTTGTAGTTTTGGTTTTTTTTTTTTACAACAGCAGTCTCGATATTTTTGGGTCAGATGTCGTGTGTATATATATATATATATATATATATATATATACGAGCAAAACGCCCTCTGTCCAATGGACGGTGCTGAGTTGTCAAACACTTAAACCAAATTTTCTCAAAACAACTTGTCCGACCGTCCCATATGCCTTCCCTTTGAGAAACACTGAATTAACCTAATTTTGAGACACCAGCAAAAGAAGAAATAAAGACAGACTTTTTTTCTATTCCAAGGAAAACGATTTTACAAATGCACGTTCCCACGGCTTTTTTGATCGCATTCTCACCTGAAATCGATTTTTGTAATTTCTTTTGGTATCACGCCCTGATACCAAATATCAAATTTGAGCACAATCGGATGGAGGATGCTCGAGATCATAGAAGACACACACACAGACAGACAGAACGGATTTTATATAATAGATATATAACTGATACTCTGTCGATTACGACGACGAGGTTTCCGGTCGATCTGATCAACGGAACATTTTCTTCGTGAAATTAACATGCAAGTGGTTGAGCACTCTACAGACACGTGTATCTTTGACGTAGCTCTCAGGGGAATTCAGCATGACAAGACTGGTCCTTTGAAATGCACTTACTGCTCATTTTTGCCAGCTGAGAGGACTGGAGCAACGTGAAATAGAGTGTCTTGTCCAAGGACACAACCATCGCCGGAAATTGAACACACAACCATGCGATTTTGAATTGAATATCCTAACCACTAAGCCATGCGCCTTCAACCACACACACACACACACACAGACACACACGTGTGTGTGTGTGTGTGTGTGTGTGTGTGTATTATATAGTATGCATATGATATATATTATGTATGTATATATATGTGGAGGCCCAATAGCCCAGTGGTTAGGGCAGCGGACTCACGGTCGGAGGATCGCGGTTTCGATTCCCAGATCGAGCGTTGTGTGTGTTTATTGAGCGAAAACACCTCAAATAAGCTCCACGAGACTCCGGCAGGGGGTGGTGGCGACCCCCGTTGTACTCTTTCGCCACAACTTTCTCTCACTCTCTCTTCATGTTTCTTGAGTAACGCTGCGATGGACTGGCGTCCCATCCAGCTTGGGGGAACACATACGCCACAGAAACCGGGAAACCGGGCCCATGAGCCTGGCTAGGCTTGAAAACGGCGACGAGACGAGATGTATATATATTATGTTTATATTATTTCATATATACATGCGTATGTACATATATATATATATATATATATATATACATACATAAACAGATAGGCTGATTTGTTTATTGGTTGATTGATTGGTGCATACTTACTTAGATATAAGCGATTGCATTATCCTAAGTACTCATGACTAACTGATTCTTGGTTGTGTGAAACTCTGAGTAACAGTTTGGGAAGTCTTTTCAGCTTCAGTATAACACTATGCCACTTGACATTTAGAGGTGATTTGTTAACGCTAAAGTAACTTAGCGGCAGAAGAAATACCAAACTGAGGTTGATTTGTTCGGCTAATCCCGTGAAGGCGGTGCCGCAGCTTCGTCGGAGTCCAATAATTTGAATAATAATAGAATATAAGAATAACGGTATACATATTTTGATAAACTTGTGTGGGCAAAAGAGGCATGGCTGATAATTTGTGCAGAACATCTAAGACTAATGAGATTGCCTAGCCTTGCGCAATGTCCACAATGAAATCTTGTTTGAGAAGTGAAGTGTGACAGCAATCAGAATAAGTCTAGTCTCTATTCTGATTGCTGACAATGGAGTGAATTCTGCTAAAGGCGCTAAAAGACCAGGCGCTGTTGATAAATGTGTGACGAATTATATCGCAGCAATTGTGCTTTGGTGAGTCGCGAGACGAACCTTTAACGAGTTTGTGCAATGAATAATTAACATTTGTTATGATTGACAATGTTGCAGACGACAATAAGTGAATTGTGTATTTAACTACTGTGCTTGTACTGATATTGTCTGCATATAGGAAACAAAACATGATGATGGTGGTCGTGGTCGTGGTCGTTGTCGTCGTCGTCGTGTTGTTGACGTATTTTTGTCAATGTCTACGTTTTAAGTATTAATGAAAATTGCTCACAAAGAGAACAAGGGAGAACACTTCAAAAATGTCAGATGACTGATAATTCAGTGGAGGTATGCGCAGGCGCAGGAATGGATTGTGGATATAGGCGCAGGAGTGACTGTGTGGTAAGAAGATTGCTTCCCAACCAGATCGTTCCAGGTTCAGTCCCTCAGCGTGACACTTTGGACAAGTGTCTTCTGCTGTAGCCTCGGGTCGACCAAATCCAAGTGAGTGGACTTGGTAGACGGAAACTGAAAGAAGCCCGTCGTATGTATATATATATATATATATATATATATATATATATGTGTGTGTGTGTGTGTGTGTATGTCTGTGTGTGTATGACTATATATATGTTCTCTTTTACTTGTTACAGTCATTTGACTGCGGCCATGCTGGAGCACCGCTTTTAGTCGAGCAAATCGACCTAAGACATACTTTGTAAGCCTAGTACTTATTCTATCGGGCTCTTTTGCCGAACCGCTAATGTAACGGGGACGTAAACACACCAGCATCTGTTGTCAAGCGATGTTGGTGGGGGACCAATACAGACACACAAACACACACACACACATATATATACATATACATATATACCATAGTGGCGCAAATGTTGATGTGTTCGGTAAATGCTATTTTTCTGCATTCCCGAATTTTAATCTAGGATCAATGTAGGGTCACCCTTTGGTGTAAACTGTTTTGGGTTTGACCCATGTATTGTTCTCGACACCCTGAGCAAGTTAAGGCATATATTAGGTTTTCTGAAGCACGTATGAAGTTGTTTTTCACTGTAAACTGTTGACTTTGATTGAAGGAGGAATCTGTTCAGTTTCGATCACAGATTTTTAAAATTATTTTTTAACTAAACTGTTTGAAACTTCGTATGCTGGTGTAATTTCTCATTCTGAACACGGTCTACTTTCAACATTTTTCATAACATTTCATATGTTAAAGTTGTATTTGGGTAATTGTAACCAATTAACGACGTGTATTCAGCTGAAGAAAGTTACTGTTGTTTGAGATAGTAATCCAAGAGGAACAACTTTCGGTTCATCTCTACGAAATGTCACCACTCTGTTCTATTTAATTCTTGTTTACTGCCTGCGTTGCATACTTTAACACGAAATAACTTCTAAAATTCGAAATTTTGTCAAAAATGTTAAAAGTGAACCGTGTTCAACGTGAGAAATTACACCAGTATACGAAGTTTCAAAGTGCTTAGTTTTTAAAAAATTAACTAAAAAATCTGTGAGCGAAACTGAGCAGATCCTGAAGGAGAACTCCAAACCCTCAATTATGTTGACGTGTTATACTACAGTTAGGTCTTCCGCGTTTCTTTCTTTTTTACTGACGGTTTCAATAGTGTTGCCGAGTGTACTGGGACTTGTGTTAGGAACCTTTTCATTGACTTGGTCTGTCTTTTGCTCTTTTATGATGGTGTGCCTTTGGAGAGTTAGATTTATTCTGTGGTCCCTTTTTAGAAGAGGAATCTTCTGGAGGATGGTGTCGAAGGCTTCATTGTTAAGGGGGCTGTATGTGGAAATGTATGGCAGGGCTTCTGGCTGTAAATCCCTCTTTAGTTTGGGATGTCTGAGCTCGTGAATGTGTGTGTATATATATATATATATATATATATATATTATATATATATATATATATATATATATATACATACATATATACATACATACATACATAATACATATATATACACACATATGTATATATATACATATATAAATGGATGCATACATGCATACATACATATATACATATACATATATATATACATATATACGTGTAACTTTGACCGTATTTTAACCACGACAAACCTTCTACATATATATGTCTCTATGTATCAGTATACGTACATATAAGTGTGTGTGTGTGAGTGTGTGTTTTTATGTATCCTCATATATTTATATTTGTTTCGTTCTTGACAGCCTTGTGTACTATACGGAGCCAAAAAGTTTCAGTATATATATATCTACAATTTGGCCACTGACATAATTCACACAAGCTACGTAACTGCTCACGAAGGGTGTATATTGAATTGACGTCATCTTTTTACTTTTAGATTTTCTTAGAAATCGTATAACGTATTATTATTATTATTATATTATTATTATTATTATTATTATTACTATTATTATTATTACTATTATTATTACTATTACTATTATTATTATTATTATTATTATTATTATTACTATTATTACTATTATTATTACTATTATTATTATTATTATTATTACTATTATTATTACTATGATTATTATTATTATTATTATTATTATTATTATTAAGACGAAATGCGTTGCAGGTCGGAAGGGCGTATTTGAACAAACGTCTTAAGGATTGCCACAAATCACATACTCTGAAGCAAGAAGTTAACAGTTGAAAATAAATAAATGAATAAAACTATTTTCCTGGCCCAACACTGATGAATGTAACAAACTAACTCAGCATCTTTCATGACATATAGATGACTGAGGGCAAAGAAATGGAAATGGTGGAAACGGTAAGACAAGTATAAATACCATTTAAAATATTCGCAAATATACAACGAAGTCATTTAGAATTTCCTCTACTTGAGTCTATTGGAAATATATTCACGATCTTTCCTACAGAAGTTTAGTACAAGAGGAAAATAACATATTATAGCTATGAGGTATTTAACGTTTTTTGCTATTATTGTATTTATTTGATACTTTTTCTGAAACAAAAATTGTGTTTGCATTATGTTTGTTCGCAGTCAAAGAAAGCTGCTACAATGTGGTCATTTTACTTGATACTAAACGATTTGCGACAGATCTGGCTAATATTTTTACGAGCTGCGTTTCTCTCAAATTATACCCCACCGCGGGGATGACCAACCTATGGTGCATGCGCCAAAAAGTTGTGGTTTGTAAGGCAAGGAATGGTGCATTGCATACTCGTCCTTAATTGGATGTACGATTACTGTTTGATCCTGTTATGGTAGCCAGCGCCAGTCCATCACAATCTTTTCACAGACAATTTACACTTGAGACTCTTAAACTACATAGATATGATCTGAATATCTCTTGTAATATTTGCGGATTAGTAATTTTTATCAGAAATTAAGTTCGAATATTTTTCATCTGCAAAAGAAAATTAGCCAAAAATTAGCAGAAAGTGATACTAAGCATAAATTCAAAGAACAAAGATAATAGTTATATGTCTCTCACATAATAGAAGACTTAATCTTAATAGATATTACATAACATAAAAATTGTCTAAAAATAGAAAGCTGAAGTTAGTGCTTACGTCTGAGTTACAGACAGAATACATGATTGAAAAGAATAGAAATAAATAAAAACACAGATATACGAGTTAAATGAAATTCTGAAAGAATATGAAAGAAGCCATCCAATAAATTGCTTTAATGCCGTCTAAATAATGAAGGCTTTTCTATGACGGAAAATTAATTGTTTGCCTTTGTCTCCTAATATTTGCAAGATGTCTTCGCAATCTATATATATAAAGCTGAAGTTGTCTGTGTGTGGCAGGTTTGGTAGCCTTCAAATAACACTATCTCCCCTGAGACCCTACGGCGCAAGTCGACCAAAATTGAGAGTATGATAGAATGCTTACTCGTCATTCCGTAGAAGATAAAATTCAAATTGGACCATGTTAACACCAAAAATTATATACATCAAAAAGGTGCTTTTTTTGCTATGAAAATCCCTATTTTTTACGATTTTTGTGACTGCTGTGTCGCCATTTTTCGGTGTATTTCAACCAGAAAAATGTTTACTTAAAGAGAATAACGAGCTATATAATGCAAAAGTTTTACTTTTCAAAAATTCCAATTCTAAAGCGTCGAAAAAAACCCGAGCAACGCTGGGCGATACTGCTAGTAAAAAATATAGAAAGGAAAGTATAAGAACCTCCAATGTTAAGGGATGAATCCAGGAGCTATCATGTCATGGAAAACCTTTTTCATTCGTGCACTTTGTTTTCTTTACTTTTAGACGAATATAAAGTTATATGTGATATAGAGCAGTTAAGGAATGTCATAAAAGGTAGCGACCGGTTGGTCTTAAATCACTTCACAAAAAATGAGAATCAGATATATTTTACAAAGTTTGGAAACTCTACAAGTAAATTTTAGTAAATCCATCAGTATTTGTATTGAGGGAGCTCCGTTGCGAGAACGACATTGCTTAGGAGAGGGACTTTCTCCGTCCGGGTTGCGGATCCGTGGAATAAGCTGCCGGACGAGATAGTGAAGATGCCGACGACCGCTCGGTTCAAAGTCTCCCTTGACCACAAGTGGCCTGAACTTTTTACATGAACACCACCCTGTACATAAATCCATGTCCCCCTACATGGCCTTGCTTTTTGCTTTTTGAACCAAAAAATTTAACTAACTAACTAACTAGTACCATTTTAAATCATCCCCAATTAAAATATCAGTGCATCATAAGCAGAGTTATACGAAGAAAGCTTAAGCTTGTCGGATATTGTGTTCATAATTTTTCAAAGCGTGAATAAAGTTGAAGCCACAGTAGTTAACCGACTAGAATTCAAAGAATATTGCGAAATGTTGAGTTTCCACTGTGGTAGACTTGTTCTCCATTGTTAGATGATCTGGCTTTCCTGAGAACAGGTCTTGAGTAGATTTCGTAAAAAGCAAAAAAAAAAATAGTGCTCATTATTTTAGGAATAACAAAATGAGCAGTACGGAGAAAGAGACTGATAACTGGCCATTTGATTTAGCATATTTCATTGAGATGGCAGCCAATCCTGTGAATAGTTTCCAAAACTAAAAAAATTTACTCAAGAGTTACATCAATCACTTTGTAACTGCATACAGATGTGAAATAATGAATAATTTTCCTTCAGGAAAATGTTTAAAAAGGCGACCATTGACTGGTTCAAGTTTTCTAATTTCAGTAATTTAAGTTGAAATTAAAACTGACTCATAACTCTCCTTAATGTACCAAATATTTACATGTTTTGTTTGTATATCCAATTACAATATCGTGAAAATGCTACTAAAGACTTGGTCTGTTTGAACAGTGAGTAAAACATTTTTTTCTGTCGCCCTATATTCCAATCTGAAGCAAACACGAGATCCGTAGACAAATCCTGTAGTAGAAATATTTAAAAGAAGTTTATCTTTTACTTGTCTTAGACATTAGACGGCGGCTACGCTGGAGCACCGCCTTGGAGGGCTTCTTTTTATTTACTAGAAAGAGACGAACTAAGTACTAATCTTTTTACAGATCGGTACACTTTATATCGGTTACTTTTGCCGAATCGCTATGTTACGGGGAGTTAAGCAAACCATAACCGGTTGTCAAGTGGTAGGTTGGGGTGGCGGAACATATATACAAATATAAACACAAAGACATATTTTAAGCGTATATATATATATACACATTTTATTGTATCCCTGGTTTTTATGTGCTAAGCTACTTGGTGTTAAATTAATATCCAATTTTTTCACCCTTATTTTTGATTATATATATATATATATATATAAACACACACACATACGTCTAAGTCCCCTCGCAAGGTCTTAGTCGACTCGGGACTATATTAGAAGACACTGCCCAAAGTACCACACAGTAGGACTGAGCCCGAGATCATGTGGTTGGTTGTGAAGCAAACGTCTCACCAGTCAGCCACACCAGCGAAATCTTTTCTAAATTTTAGTGCTTCTTGTGAACTTTGCTGAAGAAATCTTCTTCGGGTAAGGTTGTACAATATGTTATCATATAACTTCAACACGTTATCTCACTTGTATGTAATCACGCCGTTTCACTATCACATTTCTCTATTATACCTTTCTTGATATTTCTAATTGGTAATTATCTTAAAGCCTTATTATTTTCTTCTCGTTATTGTACTTGTATGACATTGGTACCAAAATCTAAGTGTTTGTTATCTGCAATCCCACATTCTCCCATACTCGCCGCCTCCCACTCTTTCTCCTTTTCACTCTCCTTCCTTTCTTATTGCTCTTTCTACCTCACTCCTTCCCCACCCCTCATAAATATCCCGATCGACCGAACCCTTTCTATACGTATGCATTTTTCTACGTGTCACTAGTTTTTATCATAAACTAAAGTTTAATCTTAAACTCTCCCCACTCTCCTCCTCTCTCTCTCTCACTCTCTTTCTGTCTCTGTATATATATATATATATATATATATATATGTATGTATGTACGTGCATTAACATATATAGGTGTGTGTGTATGTTTACATGTGTGTGTGCATATATGCAAGTGTATATTTATACATATATGCATACATATGTATATATGCATTATATATATATATACATATATACATACATATGTATACATAAATACATATACATACATAAATATATACATACATATGTATACATAAATACATATACATACATAAATATATATATATATATATATATATATATATATATATATATATATATATGTATTATACTAAAACTCAAAGTTTGTGTTTTCCTGTCATTTGATCAAGATGATAAAGCTTACAATTAAAATAGTCATTTCCCCCTTTAAGAATAAAAAAAATCAAGTTGAAAATATCGACACTTCAGAGAGTCGTGTCAGCTACCGCCGTCAGCCATTTTTCTTACTTTATTTTTTCTTCCTTGAATCATTTATACAACTTTTAGAGGGCCGTAGACTGGAAAGATAGAAATTCTCCCTGTATTTTAAAGGGATTTTATTGAATCACGAGTACTTGATTTTTTTCTTCCTTAAAGGGGAAAATTATTATTTTATTTAAAATAGTGTGTTACATTATAAGACACAAAAAGAAAATGACTCTCCCCAGACACAACAGAATATGCTTCAACACACGAACTCATATAAAGAATCTTGCAAACCAAATCCCAAAACGAAATAATCTTTATCGTTTTAATCAAAAGGCAGAATAACAGAGACTATCTCTTTATAGACAAAGATCAGTTGCAATGGAAGGAGCTGAATCTAATAAGAATGGAAAAACAAACAACAAATCGGTTGTCCCTTATAATGAAACTCTTTTAAGAACATTCAACTGCCACTGCAACGATGAAATCGTTGCCTCATTGAGGTTTCTTAAGTAAGTCGTCAAGTACACGCTGAACGGAAATGATCAAGTTGCTGTTCTAATAAACAACGTTAACGAAATTAGTCAATATCTAATGGGTAGGTAGATATATTGGACCATCCGAAGTAGTTGCATCCATTTTAAGATTTTCAATTCATGAAAGAGCACCTAAAATAGTAAGACTGCATGTTCACCTATCAGATGAACAAAGGATATTGCTCAGAAATAATGTGGATGTATATGGCTTCAATGGATGACATATGAAAATAATATTGACAGATTCCTTTCATTGTGCATCAATGATGACTTTGCAAAAACATTACTTTATGCTGAAATACCCATGTATTTCACTCGGAACAGTAGTAACAAAGAATGGTAGAGAAGAAAGCGAGAAAAATGCTGAAGGCCATTTGAACGTTTTCAAAGAAAAAATAAATGGTCGTGTTTATGTTATCACACCAAAGCTGGAGAACTCTTAATATTTAAGAATTTTATTGCATGAAATTCGAAATAGTATTTTTGTCCTTTCCCGTTGCGCACCGACATTTTCAGCTTGGAGTGGTTGTGACCCAACGTGTCACGGCGGGTACATCTAGTATATATAATGTGAATGTGTGGCTACGGTGTGGCACCACCTTAAAGAGTTTAGTCGAAGAAATTGATCGCAGCATTCATTTAAAATCTGGGTCGTGGGGACCTCTCAAGCCAACATGGCTTCTTAAGCGATGTGAGGAAAACACCTTTTTGAGCCTTTACAATAGCGTGTACTCGCAGCCAACCACATGCTTGGACGATGATTCATTGTTTCTGATATAAGAAAATGCGAATAAAGCATTCACTGAAGTTATGCATAACCACCTGTCTGATTAAATGGCTAGTATACGCAATCGAGGCTTTATTTATTAAAATAATTTTAAAAGAACGGTAGCAGGAGTGGCTGGGTGGTAAGTAGCTTGCTAACCAACCACATGGTTCCGGGTTCAGTCCCACTGCGTGACATCTTGGGCAAGTGTCTTCTGCTATAGCCCCGGGCCGACCAATGCCTTGTGAGTGGATTTGGTGGACGGAAACTGAAAGAAGCCTGTCGTATATATGTATATATATATGTGTGTGTGTGTATGTGTTTGTGTGTCTGTGTTTGTCCCCCTAACATTGCTTGACAACCGATGCTGGTGTGTTTACGTCCCCGTAACTTAGCGGTTCGGCAAAAAGAGACCGATAGAATAAGTACTGGGCTTACAAAAAGAATAAGTCCCGGGGTCGAGTTGCTCGACTAAAGGCGGTGCTCCAGCATGGCCGCAGTCAAATGACTGAAACAAGTAAAAGAGAGTTAAAGAGTAAAAGAGTAAAGAGTATGATGTGATGATATTTCCAGCATGCTCCTTTTCGTTGTTTCCTGTTTCAGAGAGGAACCACTTGGATTTATTAGAGTTATTAAATGTGGCTCGCTAATGATATTACGAAAGGAAAAGATTTTTTAGAGGAGCATATAATAATTGTTATAAATGTTGGCACAATGTCAGCAGATTTAGTGGAAGAGGTTAGTCGATTTCATCGATCCAGTATTTGATTAGTACTTTATTTTCTCGACTCCGAAAGGATGAAAAGTAAAGTCGGCCTTAGCGGGATTTTAACTCAGTACATGGATAGTCGGAAGAAATGCTGCTCAGCATTTTGACCGACGCGCTAACGTCTCGGTCAGCTCACCGTCATAGAGAAGGTTATAATAATGGCTTCAAAGTTTGACACAAGCCCAGCAATTTCAGGAGAGGGAGAGAGAGGGAGAGAGAGTAAGTGGATTACATCAACCCTATTCCTCAACTGGTATTTATTTTATGAATCGAAGGGATGAAAAGCAAAGTCGATCCTAGTGCATTTGAACCCAGAATGTAAAAACGATGAGCCAACAGCTCGACCATCTTAGTGGAGCTTATAATAAGTACTTCTAATGTAGACAAAAAACCAGAAATTTTAAGAGGAGGAGTTTAATCGAATCCATCAATTCGAGTATTTTGACTGGTATTTTCTTTTATCGACCCTCGGCGGGATTTTGAATTTAGAACATAGAGAACCAGAAAATATACCGCAAGGCATTTTTTCCGACGTTCTAACGATTCTGCTACTCCAACGCCATCGTGAAATAACGAAGTTAGATAAATGTGTCTTTTTGAGGAACCGGGCATTAGTGACATAGATTAGCTGCAATCTGAAATCGAGCCGAGTCACTGTTCGATTTCCGCTCAGTGGGAGGTTTCGCCCCGACATATTTATTTGGCTATGTTGACCATAATTTCCTGTATTCGGAAATTAAATGTATCATCATGATCATTCCTATCATTATCATCATCATTTTTGTTGTCAACAATAGTATGAGAAATACCACCATTATGAATCATTTGGGAACCTCTGCGCAGTGATGCTACAAATAACAGCCAAATCTCCCTACCTCATAACTTTCCATAATTTGTCTTTTTAAAGATTATGTTGAACAAGATATCCTTTGATACAAAATGATGAGATAGTCATGGTTGCAGTGCCTTTGATCGTAGTTTTCAATTCCAGTTTTCGATTCCAATTATGTATTTTAATAATAACTCCAACTAGGCAGAAAAGGCGCTTGTGGCTTTTCAATAGGTCTTATTAGTCAAAATGCCCTTGCATTTTCTCTGGATTATAGACTGATAGATCAAACGAGAAACAAAGTTTCTAGTGACGATGCTTTATTCTTCCACTGTTATGCAGGGTAATTAAAATAAAAATGATGTCCTCGCGTTTATGCGTGAATATTTCTGCATCATCTGAGTCGTGCAAAATCTTTGCTGGGAAACCTTTTAAGATTTTGTATCTTACTTCGTTCATTATCTTATCATCGTTCATTTCCTCAAAGAGTGGAACAGAAAGTGCACCTTTCTCATCCGTACAAAATGCAGAACAGAAAAGTCCTCCACATTCTCCTGTTGTCATGAAATGTTTGAGGGACAAACGTAACCACAAAAACACATATACATAAATACATATGTGTATGTGTGCGTGCGTGTGCGCGCGTGCGTGTGTGTGCGTGCGCGCGTGCGTGGGTGTCTGTATGCGTGTACAATGGACTTCCATACAGTTTCCGTCTGCCAAATATACTCACAAGACATTTGGTCTGTCCGGAGCTACTGTAGAAGACACTTGCCGCGAAGTGGAACTTAATATCCAAAATCACGTGATTGAAGAACGAGCTTCCTTACTACACGGCCATGTCTGTAAATTTTCATTGAACTCTTTTGTGATGTAGACTAGATTCAGTTAAATTTAGATGATTCTTGTTGAGTTCTTGCGTGTCTTATATCCATACATACAAAATATGTATGTCTACATGCGTTTATGATCTCTTATGCGTGCATGCACATTATGTATACTTTATGTGTATCTTGTTGATTGTGTTATTTGGCGCCAAGTCAGCCTCGAACGTGCAAACCTATTTCTTTACTAACCACAAGGGGCTAAGCACAGAGAGGACAAACAAGGACAGACAAATGGATTAAGTCGATTACGTCGACCCCAGTGCATAACTGGTACTTATTTAATCAATCCCGAAAGGATGAAAGGCAAAGTAGACCTCGGCGGAATTTGAACTCAGAACATAACGGCAGACGAAATACATATTTCTTTACTACCCACAAGGGGCTAAACACAGAGAGGACAAACAAGGACAGACAAACGGATTAAGTCGATTATATCGACCCCAGTGCGTAACTGGTACTTAATTTATCGACCCCGAAAGGCTGAAAGGCAAAGTCGACCTCGGCGAAACGGCAGACGAAATACTGCAAAGCATTTCTCCCGGCGTGCTAACGTTTCTGCCAGCTCTCCGCCCTTTGAACGTGCAAACCTATGGTCAAAATAATGACCATCACGCTTTTTTTCGAAAAACATTCTCTGCTGTAGCGTCCATTGTTTCCTTTTTAATTTAGAAGGCGGAGATTTAGCTGCTATTTCTGCCACAGACTCTTTTATTGTTTGTGATTTGTAAAACCACTAGGTAACACTCGAGCAGACTTTCCAGCTATGATTATCCAGGCGTTCGTATAAACGCTGCGCCTTCATTTTTAAGGATAGTAAGGGAGATTTGGTTGTTATTTCTTGAACGTCATTTGACTTCATAGAGGTTCACATGTTGTCTCACTTTCTGGGTGGTAGATTACACAGATAGTTTGTGTGGTGATATTCCAGTCGTGACCATCATGTCTTTTTTTTTTGCATATTTAGGTTTATTTTAACTCTTAGTTCTATTTTTTTTAGACTGTATGGTGTAATTTGAGGGAATTTAGCTAGTATTTCTAACATACTATGTAATTTAAAGAGGTTCTTATTAATTAGTAAAAAACCTAATCTGCAGTCCATTTTAACACCCCTAATTAGCCTTTACGTGCCTTCAGTGACGTGTATTGCGCTACAACAGTTCGGATCTTGTCCCCGGTTTGGCGATGTCAAGATATCCTCTCAGGTTATTTCCTATTTTAACATCCTATGAATTGTAGTTTCTTCTCCTTTCCACCTTCTCTCCCTACCACTCCGTCTCAGCAGCTCTGCAGAAGGTCACGGGTACTGCACTTCCTCTTCTGACTAAGGCATAAAATAGGGAGTAAATGACTTGCAGTATTCAATTACGTCCCTTTTCATTCCGAGTTGGTTGAAATAAAAAAAGAGGATCACGTATTCCTTTCATCCCTCGGGCGTATAATTGCCACCAATACACATACTACATCTATGCATATACATGTATGTACAAATGTTTGTATGTATGTATGCATGTATGTGTGTGTGTATGTATGTGTGTGTGTGTGTACGTTCGTGTGTGTGCGTGTGTGTGTGTGCGTGTGTGCGCATGTGTGCGTGTGTGTTAGTGCGTGTGTGTGTGCGTGTGTGTGTGTGTGCGTGTGTGTGCGTGTCTGCGTTGTATGAAAAGGTTAATCGAAAGCATTCACACACTAGGGAAAAAACTTCTTGGAAAAAAGGTTCGTAACATCCTGATAAAAGATCTTGTAACTTTTTTTTAAATGATTGTTTCTAAAGTCTTCTTTAAAATGTAGTAAGTAATTTTTCACACAGACATTCAAGTATATATATATATATATATATAGCCAGCTGTTAGCCAACTTGTGCTAACACGCTGTAACAAAGACATTTTGACACTTTCAGACAAAAGGAGCGGCAACCCCAGAGTTAAACACAATTCATGATCTGGGAACTGATATGAGAAACGATGTTTCGTTTGATGTACATACCACCAAGAAGATGATGATGTGCAGAGGAACTTTCGGAACAAGGGATCAAGAAACTATGCTGGCCCTATGGAGGACACTTATCCTCACCCGTCTGGACTACTGTTCTCAACTATGGTCACCATAGAGGGTGAATTTAATTATGGGACACGAGGCAGCTAAGCGATGCTACACCAAAAAGATTGCATCAATGAAACAAATGGAGAAACGAAAGAATTATGATACTACTTCCTGGAACAATAACGGGAAAGATATGCACTGATATGCACGGTCGATGACGGCGAGTAGCAGAAACTTCGAATTTACAGTCAACGTTTTCGTTGCAAACAATTAATTAATAGCTTCTAAGTATTATGCGATCCTTTAGTTTTACGTGAAATTCATCTTATTTACAACTACTCTCAAGAACAAACATTTATACACACACACTCATAGAGAGAGAGAGGGGGGGAGAGAGACAGAGAAAGAAAGCGGGAGAAGGATATATATATAATTTGTTTTAACTAACTAGACGATTTCCGATTTGACAGCATTAGTTTTAGATTCGAAATCTTGTTTGTGATATTTCTTATAAACGATTCCTAATTAGCTATCAGTAGTCTATCATCAAAATTAACCTTATCATTTATAAGCTTGGCTCCTCTGTTAATGTTAATATAAAAACTATGGGCTAGCGTTCATGCAAGTTTGTGTTGTGTAATTGCTGAGCGCCATTGTTAATGTACGCAATAATCTAACAACTCATAAAGCTGTTTACTCTTATCTTAGAAAACTATTAATTTCTTATTGTCTGCAAAGAGTTCGGGTGGAAAAGGTTAAAAGATTTAAGAAATTCGAGGTTTAGTATTTTCCGCTCTATTTATTTATTTATTCATTTATATTTTTGTTATAGAGTTTTGTAAGGAAATTATTTGTAGTAGTTTGTAGTAGGGTCGTGCAAAATGTTAACCCTTTATGCTCTTGATAATGTCACCGACATTGTTCACTGGTTTCTTGCGGTAAACGGTGCTGATGGTTGCCATATATTAGAATAGCATTCACCGATTTCGCCAGAGAGCGCCTTAAAGTGGCTGCTGAAATGGCTAAAGAACGCCTTGAAATTGCAATAGGTGTTGAAAAACACCTATTGCCTAAAGTGTGAAATGTTCTCAACGACAAATAGTAATGAATACGACCTTTATACAGGTCAAAAAGCGTCCCAAACATATTTGAACTCATCTACATGCTTGCTCACAATATATTCTTTCTTTGCCTATACAATATATTTTCTCCTCACCACTAACACACGCCTACACGACGATGATGATGACAACGACGAAGACAACGATGGTTATCATCATCGCCGCCATCGTCGTCATCATCACCATGATAAAAGTACTACTGTTAGTTCTATTGTTGGTAATGATGGTATAATACTCCTTCGTAAGGCGGCGAGCTGGCAGAAACGTTAGTATGCCGGGCGAAATACGTAGCCGTATTTCGTCCTCGGACGTTTTCTTTCTAGGTGCAATCCCACGGCCAGCCATGACCGAAAGGGGTCTCAACAACAACACAACAGCATTTCTTTTCTAAGCCCTCCAAAGTGCAACACACGGTTGCTCAGTAGACTCCATCTTTCTGTTTTCTCAATGTTATCTGAGAGATGGAGAACGAACTGCAAGAAGTATCAGACTACAAAACACTTTGAAAGCCTCGTGGAATCCAGCTTCTACGCAGTGAGGCACTGAACATGACATTATCAAGTATCAGAATCCCACCTACAGCATCCTCCCAAATGCTCGTTATGTAACTCTATCATCTTCATGGTTCCCGCCACCAACATCATCACCATCACCATCATCCTCATCCTCATCTTCATCGTTATCATCATCAATCATCATCATCGTCATCATTATCGCTCATCAACAGCATCATCATCACTCCTCCTCCTCCTCCTCCTCCTCAACATCATCATCATCATCATCATTAGAAGCACTAGAACTAACACGATTATTATATTGAAAGCGACACCGATGATGATGTTCGTGATGATGATGATGATAATGATGATGATGGTGGTGGTGGTGGTGGTGGTGATGGATATGGTGGTGGTGGTGGTGATGATGATGATGATGATGATGTTGATGATGATGATGATGGTGATGGTGGTGGTGGTGGTGGTGGTGGTGGTGGATATGGTGGTGATGATGATGATGATGGTGATGATGATCGTGGTGGTGGTGATGATGATGTTGATGATGATGATGATGATGATGATGGTGATGGTGGTGTTGGTGGTGGTGGATATGGTGGTGATGATGATAAGGATCATCATCATCATCATCATCATCATCATCATCATCCATTTTTTTTCTTTACCGCAGCTGAAATCCATCTAAAAAAAAAAGGAAGAAAATAGTATATCGTGGTTACGATATAAGAATCTCCACCTGGTACAGATATTTTGAAGAGTAAAAACCAAAATAAAAACAAAAATAACTGTCCAGATAACACAACTATATTATAAAGATAGAGTATTAAAAGTATTAATGAAGAAAATTATTTTACATCGTCGTCGTCGTCGTCGTAGTGGTTGTGGCAGCGGTGGCGGTGGTGGCGGTGCTGGTGGTGGTAATGTCGGTGATGAAGGGCAAGGTATTTTATAGAAGGAAAGAAGAAGAAAAAAAGCACCAAATTTAGAGAATATAGGAGAAGATAAACTAAATATTAGATAAGAACTATGGTGAAAATAATCACAGATAGTTGTACTAATTCTGACATCTGAGAATTTCAAAAATATTAGATCCCAGCAACACATTTTACTTTCTCTACTGATAACTTTAAGCTGAGATATTTTTCCCTCAACATTACCCTATATGTATTTCCTTTCATCCAACATTCCCTCTCCTGTTGCATCGCAATTATTTTACGGTTACCCTATTAAGGAGGTGCATTTCTCAGATCCGTTAGTGAGTTGGACAAAATATATTGCGGTATTTAGTTACCGTCTTTTATGCTTTGAGTTTAAATTTCTCGGAGGTCAATTTTGCTGTTCACCTCTCTGGGTTCAGTAGCATGATGTATCTTTCATGTACTGAGGTCGATGTAAATCGACAAGCATGCGTCTCAAATTTCAGGCCTTTTGCCTATATTAAAAGTAATTATTAGTGTTATCACATTAAGACACATTAAGAAGGTATATTGCGTTATTTATTTACAACTTCGCTTTATTTATTTACAACCATAACGTTCTGGGATCAAGTTCCTCCGAAGTCGTCTTTATTCTTCATATTTCTGGGGTTGATAGAGTGAAGTTCCAGACAAGTGCTGATGTCTACACTTCTCATTATACGAAAAGCTGCTGAAAAGTTTCTGGATTTGACTAAAAGAAAATACAGGACGATAGGTTAATTATTCTTTTGTTCAACATATTATTCCCCGATCAGATTCTCTCACTTGTTGCAGCGGTCGTTCAGTTTTTCTAAGCCATGTAAAAAGAACAGGGAAGGTTGGACCTCCAGCCTGGCGTTTCTCGATACCCTTAAAGGCAGGACATTTTCAGGTTTTGAATTTAACTTATGTCTAGCTCAACATTATCATGTTTGTTTGTTTTTTTAACTTTCTAAAGCCGATGTAACGATGTTCCAGTGATGCACTGAAGTTTATAAAATAAAATTTCGTAAGATAAAGTACCAATCAAAACCAAAGAACTGGTGTTGACATAATCGGCTATTTCTCCGCCTCAAATTTTTGTCCTTGTGTCTATGAAAACAGTTATTACTGTTACTACATTAAGCCTGGTCATTGCAGAACAGTTTGCTTCTAAAACAAAATACTTAAATTAACCTCTTTACACCCTTTGAGGCAAAGGTCATCGATTACTTTTCTCTACTGTTTTCATTTCTGCTTGTCTGCATTTCGATTTCTGCTTTTCCAGATTTGCCTTAGTAACCCGCATCCAGATAGTCTTAGAATATCCTCTCTTCCACTTCCCTTGTGGATTCCAAGATCAGGACCTGACGTGCTATTTGTTTGCCTAAGAGAAAGCCTTCTTCTCCCAGGTTATGTTGGTTTTCTATTGTCAGTAATTCTTCTGTAACTTTGCCTTCTTTTTCTAGGTAGGGTGTTGGCCCTTCACAAAACCAGTTTCTGGGTAAACGTGATCCATATTAGTTTGGCCTCTATACTTCGACCTATCCAGCATGGCAGACTCTACCAGGAGCTTGCATGTCACTGGCATAGCTTTCAGTGTTATTGAACCACAACACCGCAAAAGGAACTGGACCTTGTTGTGAGTAGACCAAAATACTTCGTGGCATTTAGTTACGGCTATTTACATCTTTTGTTCAAATTCCTCCGAGATCAACTTTACTTTTCATTTTCCCGCGATCGATAAATAAAGAGCCAGTCAAATACTTTGGCCCGAAGTTATGCATCTGAGAATCTCACCAAAGTATCTAAGCGATCTTTCAGTTTGCATCGTCAGCTTTTTGTTTATTTGTTTTATTTGCGTACCACCCTCACAGAAACCAGTGTCCAATGTTAATTTTAAATTCGCCATCAACACCAGGAAAATTCTTCACAGGTGCCATGTTTATTTTCTTTTTCGCCAACCCAAATCTTGAAATGAAATTCTTACTCGCTGCTCACACTTGAACTCTCACCGACGCACACAGCTTCAGATCAACTGCTTCCATCAGAAGCGTCCGGTGAGTTACTCATTTATTATTACTGACCATTAAGGCAGAATCGTTAGCATGCCGGGGGAAATGTTTAGAGGCATTTCCTCAATCTTTACGTTCTGAGTTCAATTTCCGCCAAGGTCGACTTTACCCTTCATCCTTTCGGAGTCGATAAATTAAGTACCAGTGAAACACTAGGGTCGATGTAATCAGCTAGTCCTCTCCACCGAAATTTCAGGCTTTGTGTCTTTAGTAGAAAGGGTATTACATGCAATCTTCATCAAAACCATAATTATTCTTAGCCTTTTACTTTTTCTTATTTTCTGTTATCCACCCACATTTGAAAATTTTTCATAAATTATATTCGATTAAATCATTTAAATGTGGTTTGCATAATGACTTTCAACCGCTTCTTTACTATATCTACCCCGTCAGCACACTCTTACTGAATCTAAAAACAATGACAAACAACTTTCACTTTTTATTTGTTTCAGTTAAGGACTGCGGTCATGCTAGAGCTCCGCCTTGAAGCGTTTAGTTAAACAAATCGATTCCACTATTACTTATTTTGTCGGTTACTTTTGCCGAACTGCTAGATTACAGGGACGCAGGTTGTCAAGCAGACACACATAGTTACTTGTAACTTAATATAATAAAGTGTTTCCTGAGTACCCGTTGTGGTTGAGCATCTACATGCCCTTGGAACATCTATTACAGGGCTCCAAGCAACCATAATGATGGAACGCGCGTGTGTATTACAATATAGAATTGTTTATCCGTATTTTCCCTATATATATATGTACATACATACATGCATACATACATACATACATACTACATACATACATACATACATATATATATATATATATAGATATATATATATATATATATATATTATATATATATATATATATAAATATATATATTGGAAGGTTTGGAGATGATGTACATGTATTATATATTAGAAGAAATGAGGTACTCAGAAGATCGGATGGTTTATATTTACAGATATTTATTTGTATATTACATTTTATATATATATATCATATCACTTAGATCATTAGCGCTTTCTCCCATTCTAGTGAGGTTTTCAAATCAAACTAAGTTGATTTGAAAACCTCACTAGAATGGGAGAAAGCGCTAATGATCTAAGTGATATGATATATATATATAAAATGTAATATACAAATAAATATCTGTAAATATAAACCATCCGATCTTCTGAGTACCTCATTTCTTCTAATATATATATATATATATATATATATATATATAGATATATATATATATACATACATACATACATACATACATACATACATACATACATACATACATACATTATATATATATATATACGGCCTTGTTTTGTTTGTATATCCACATTTGTGCCATGTTTGCTTTTGTTACTGTCCCCAATGTTTGCTCGCTATCCTCAACAGCTTCTCGCTATGAACACCACCGGAAGTAAGGAATATCATCATTAAAGGTGTGAAATTGTAAGGACCTTTTTGACGATAACTGATGAGGAATGAACAGCGTCGAGTTTCATGTTAATTTTCAATCTGTTGTGGTTGTTTAAATTTTGGAACACACACACACACACACACACACACACACACACACACAAGCACATATATACAAGACATTTACCAACCAAATGTACTCACAACGCATTTGTCTGCCCGGAGTGATAGAAGAAGTCACTTGCCCAAGCTGCCACACAGTGGGAATGAACCCAAAACGACTTAGTGACAGGCGAGCTTCTTAACCACAATCCTGCCTGCCCTTATAATAACTAAACATAAACACTAATTCAGTAGATCATTGTGAATTGGATAAAGGTTTGCCTTTTTTCTTAGCTTTACTTATTGAATTTTATTTGTTTTTCAGAAATGTTGTTAATACGATATTGTTTACTGATAATAATTACTTTAATCTAAAGATTGCTTGTTGAATCAATATAACTCTAAGATTAATAGCCCTAACACAGCAGTAGATACCAGAGATAACTCAGCAACCAGCAACAAAGAAATCTCGATTAACTATAAGAATTTTTTGTTAAACTCCAGAATTCATATTTAAACAAACAGAGGGAGTTTCTTTGAAGGGGGACGGTGATCAAACGAGAAATTGATAAACGAGAAAAAGTTAAAACGAAGAATGAAGTAAGATGAAATCCGTTTTATTCCTTCTTTAGTATAATTAACTAAAGACGGGTAGCATTGTCATTGACTATGGAACTCTGTAATCTGTTTTTTTATAACAAAAGATCATTTAATTCTTCCGATAAATTGATGGTTTTCTATTGCTCTGTTGTTAAGGAGTACCAATTATATATTAAGGCTGTTATTGTTTTCCTAATATATTAATATATGATATATTAATGACAATGGAAATCATCATAAAATGCATTTAATATCTCCAAAGATAAAATTTGTGTAAATGAATGAATGAACATGTGTGTGTGTGTGTGTGTGTATGTGTATGGGGGGGGGGTGAAGCAAAATGAGATATCTGTCATATAGTGAATAAAATTTTCAACGGTGGATGAAAATTCGCTGCATTATGACATCATCGAGTTACATAATCTTAACATAATCTTTTCTGATTTAGACTCAAAGCCAGTCATTTTGAGGGAAGGACAGAGAGAATAGTAATGACCCCAGCACTAGACTGGTGTTTTATGCTATCGACTCCGGATGAATGAAAGGCGAAGTTGATAATGCCAAGATTCGAACTCAGAACATAAAGAGCCGTATCAGATATCGCACGTCAATTTTTCAGCACTGACGATTCTGATGGTTCACTGCTTTCAATTTATATAAGATAATGGTTTTTAATTTAGGCACAACATCAGCAATTTTCAGAGGCGGGCCTTAGTCAATAGCATCAACCCAGTACTAAACTGGTATGTTGACATCGGTGGAATTAAATGACTGATGCTAATTTAGGCACAAGGACTTCAGTTTCGAAGAAAGAGGGTTAATCGATATTATCTATCCCAGTACTGAGCGGGTACTTTATTTTACCAACCCTGAAAGAATGAAAAGTAAAGCTGACCTCCACGAGATTTGAATTTGGAATGTAAGGTCCCAGGACAAATACGACATAGAATTCTTCGACACAACTAACAATTCTGCCTTTAACGTATATAAAAAAATTCTGCCTTTAACGTTTATAATTCTTTTTAATTATGACACAAGGCAATTTTGAGGGTGGGGATAAGTTGATTACAACAACTTCAGTACTTAACTGGTACTTCCTTTATCGACTCCGAGAAAATGAAAGGCAAAATTGATCTCGACAGCAGTTGAACTCAGATCGTAAAACATTTTGTCTGATGCGCAGACGATTCTGCCAGCTGTCGCCTTTAACGTGTATGAAATAATGGCGTCCTCATAGACGTAGTTTCAATTATGTTTCACCATTTTCTGTCATATTACATTTCTGTGTTTGAACTTTGAATATTTGTAGGCACGATATTTCTCTAGGATTAAGTTTCTCACAAAATGTCATATTTTGATGAACGAATAATGAATGAGTCTGATCACACCTCGTTAACTTTATAAATAACTTGGACCTTTTAGCACTTCATATTAAGCTATGCAGAAAGCGGCGGCAGGCTGATAGAATAGTCAGGAAAAATGCTTAGCGGCATTTCGTCCATCTTTACGTTCTGAGTTCAAATTCCACTGAGATCGACTTCGCCTTTTATCCTTTTGGGATCGATAAAATAAGTACCAGTTGGTCACCGGGGTCAATATAATCGTCTAGTTCCCTTCCACAAAGTTTTGGCTTTGTGCCTGTAGTAAAAAGGATACTATACTATGCAGAAAAGGCGAGGAACTGGCAGAATCGTTTGCACGCCGGGTAAAATGGATAGCGGCATTTCGTCCGTCTTTACGTTCTGAGTTCAAATTCCATCGAGGTTAACTTTACTTTTCATCCTTTCGGGGTCGATAAAATAAGTACCAGCTGATAACTGGAGTCAATGTAATCAACTATACCCGCCCCACGAAATTGCTGGCCGTGTGCCAAAATTTGAAACCGATATTTTGCTATGCGGAAAGGCGACGAGCTAGCAGAAGCGTTACTCGCCGGGCAAAATGCTTAGCAGTATTTTGTACTTTCTTAATTCAAATGCTACAGAGGTCTACTTAGCCTTTCTTCCTTTTGCGGTCGATAGAATGAAGTGCCGGTCAAGTACTAGGACCGTTGAGTTCGACTACCCTCACCTGCTAAAATTCAGGACCTTTTGCCAAAATTTGAAACCGACATCAGGCTATGCAGAAGGTGGGGAGCTGACAGACTCGTTAGAACGGGCAAAATGCTAGGTGGCATTTCACCCATCTTTACGTTCAGAGTTCAAATTCCACCAAGGTCAACTTTGCCTTTCATGCTTTCAGAGTCGATAAAATAAGTACCAATTAATGCACTGGGGTCGAACCTCCAAACACTACCCTATGCGATCCCCACCAAGAAAATACACACACACAAATAAGAGACACAATAACCCCACCAAAAAATATTCTAAGCCATAAATTTATCGTTTATTCAGTATGTTTTCCCCTGAAATTGCTGTCCTTGAGCCAAAAGAGGCGAGGTGGAAGAATCGTTAGTTCACTGGAAACAATGCTTAGTGGCATTTCGTCCGTCTTTACGTTCCGAGTTCAAATTCCACCGAGATCGACTTTGCCTTTTATTTCGAAGTCGATAAAATAGGTACCAGTTAGCCATGGGGATCAATGTAATCGACTTACCACTTCCCCTGAAATTGCTAGCCTTGTGACAAAATTTGAAACCGATATTTTGCTACGCAGAAAGGCGACGAACTGGCAGAAAAGTTAGCTCGCCGGGCGAAATGCTTAGCGATATTTCGTCTCTCCCTACCTTCTGAGTTCAAATTCCGCCGAAGTCGACTTTGCCTTTTATCCTTTCGGGGTCGATTAAATTAGTACCAGCTACGCACTGCAGTCTATATAATCGACTTAATCCGTTTGTCTGTCCTTGTTTGTCCCCTCTATGTTTAGCCCCTTGTGGGTAGTAAAGAAATAGGTATTTCGTCTGCCGTTACGTTCTGAGTTCAAATTCCGTCGAGGTCGATTTTGCCTTTCATCCTTTCGGCGTCGATAAATTAAGTACCAGTTACGCAC